>NC_084628.1:32532937-32833557 GCF_033978795.1 Nerophis ophidion | reverse complement strand
CAATATGACAGTTATTTAAACATAACTCCTACACCACACATGGAAAATGGCTAATAATGCCTGAAATAATGCATCTTTGGGAGTTTTACACGAAACATATGCTTTTTTAAATCTTGCAAATGCAAAAAGTAGTTTTTTACTCAATATGACTATAATGTTCTTAGAATCCTGAGATAATGCGAAAAAAGCAATAAAAATGTATTCAAACATAACTTCTAAACAACACATGCAAAATGGCTAATAATGCCTAGAGATATGTATTTTTGTTAGTAGTACTAGAAAAATGATCTTTTGTAAGGTTTCTAAAGACACAAGTTAGTTTTTTTATTCAATATAACAGTGTGACTGTCAACCTAAATATGAAAGGTTTATAATCATAACTCCAAAACCAAACATGAAATTTGTCTAAAAAAGCCTGTAATAATGAATTTATGTGAGTTTGACCTGAATCAGGTATTTTGGAAAGGTTCAAAAATACAAAAATCAGGTTTTACTGGCCTCATTTTGGTCAAACTCAAAATGTCAGTTTATGAAACATAACTCCAAAAATACACATGCAATATGTCTAATAATGCCTGAAGAAATGCATCTTTGAGAGTTTTCCTGAAAAAAAAAACATTTGGTACCGTTTGCAAAAACAAAAAGTAATGTTTTACTCAATTTGACAGTAATGTGCTTAGAATCCTGAGATAATGCGAATAAAGCAATAAAAAGGTATTCCAACATAATTCCTAATCCAAACGTGCAAAGTGTCTAAAAATGCCTGTGATATTGAATACATGTGAGTTTTACTAGATACAGTTTGTTTTTCTATGGTTTGCAAATACAAAAATGAGGTATTACTCAATATGACTGTATACTGTAACACTCAATATGACAGTTATTTAAACATAACTCCTACACCACACATGGAAAATGGCTAATAATGCCTGAAATAATGCATCTTTGGGAGTTTTACACGAAACATATGCTTTTTTAAATCTTGCAAATGCAAAAAGTAGTTTTTTACTCAATATGACTATAATGTTCTTAGAATCCTGAGATAATGCGAAAAAAGCAATAAAAATGTATTCAAACATGACATGCAAAATGGCTAATAATGCCTAGAGATATGTATTTTTGTTAGTAGTACTAGAAAAATGATCTTTTGTAAGGTTTCTAAAGACACAAGTTAGTTTTTTTATTCAATATAACAGTGTGACTGTCAACCTAAATATGAAAGGTTTATAATCATAACTCCAAAAACAAACATGAAATTTGTCTAAAAAAGCCTGTAATATTGAATTTATGTGAGTTTGACCTGAATCAGGTATTTTGGAAAGGTTCAAAAATACAAAAATCAGGTTTTACTGGCCTCATATTGGTCAAACTCAAAATGTCAGTTTATGAAACATAACTCCAAAAATACACATGCAATATGTCTAATAATGCCTGAAGAAATGCATCGTTGAGAGTTTTCCTGAAAAAAAAACCATTTGGTACCGTTTGCAAAAACAAAAAGTAATGTTTTACTCAATTTGACAGTAATGTACTTAGAATCCTGAGATAATGCGAATAAAGCAATAAAAATGTATTCCAACATAATTCCTAATCCAAACGTGCAAAGTGTCTAAAAATGCCTGTGATATTGAATACATGTGAGTTTTACTAGATACAGCTGTTTTTCTATGGTTTGCAAATACAAAAATGAGGTATTACTCAATATGACTGTATACTGTAACACTCAATATGACAGTTATTTAAACATAACTCCTACACCACACATGGAAAATGGCTAATAATGCCTGAAATAATGCATCTTTGGGAGTTTTACACGAAACATATGCTTTTTTTAAATCTTGCAAATGCAAAAAGTAGTTTTTTACTCAATATGACTATAATGTTCTTAGAATCCTGAGATAATGCGAAAAAAGCAATAAAAATGTATTCAAACATAACTTCTAAACAACACATGCAAAATGGCTAATAATGCCTAGAGATATGTATTTTTGTTAGTAGTACTAGAAAAATGATCTTTTGTGAGGTTTCTAAAGACACAAGTTAGTTTTTTTATTCAATATAACAGTGTGACTGTCAACCTAAATATGAAAGGTTTATAATCATAACTCCAAAACCAAACATGAACTTTGTCTAAAAAAGCCTGTAATATTGAATTTATGTGAGTTTGACCTGAATCAGGTATTTTGGAAAGGTTCCAAAATACAAAAATCAGGTTTTACTGGCCTCATATTGGTCAAACTCAAAATGTCAGTTTATGAAACATAACTCCAAAAATACACATGCAATATGTCTAATAATGCCTGAAGAAATGCATCTTTGAGAGTTGTCCTGAAAAAAAACATTTGGTACCGTTTGCAAAAACAAAAAGTAATGTTTTACTCAATTTGACAGTAATGTACTTAGAATCCTGAGATAATGCGAATAAAGCAATAAAAATGTATTCCAACATAATTCCTAATCCAAACGTGCAGAGTCAAAAAATGCCTGTGATATTGAATACATGTGAGTTTTACTAGATACAGTTGTTTTTCTATGGTTTGCAAATACAAAAATGAGGTATTACTCAATATGACTGTATACTGTAACACTCAATATGACAGTTATTTAAACATAACTCCTACACCACACATGGAAAATGGCTAATAATGCCTGAAATAATGCATCTTTCGGAGTTTTACTGGAAACATATGCTTTTTTAAATCTTGCAATTGCAAAAAGTAGTTTTTTACTCAATATGACTATAATGTTCTTAGAATCCTGAGATAATGCAAAAAAAGCAATAAAAATGTATTCAAACATAACTTCTAAACAACACATGCAAAATGGCTAATAATGCCTAGAGATATGTATTTTTGTTAGTAGTACTAGAAAAATGATCTTTTGTAAGGTTTCTAAAGACACAAGTTAGTTTTTTTATTCAATATAACAGAGTGACTGTCAACCTAAATATGAAAGGTTTATAATCATAACTCCAAAACCAAACATGAACTTTGTCTAAAAAAGCCTGTAATGTTGAATTTATGTGAGTTTGACCTGAATCAGGTATTTTGGAAAGGTTCAAAAATACAAAAATCAGGTTTTACTGGCCTCATATTGGTCAAACTCAAAATGTCAGTTTATGAAACATAACTCCAAAAATACACATGCAATATGTCTAATAATGCCTGAAGAAATGCATCGTTGAGAGTTTTCCTGAAAAAAAAACATTTGGTACCGTTTGCAAAAACAAAAAGTAATGTTTTACTCAATTTGACAGTAATGTACTTAGAATCCTGAGATAATGCGAATAAAGCAATACAAATGTATTCCAACATAATTCCTAATCCAAACGTGCAAAGAGTCTAAAAATGCCTGTGATATTGAATACATGTGAGTTTTACTAGATAGAGTTGTTTTTCTATGGTTTGCAAATACAAAAATGAGGTATTACTCAATATGACTGTATACTGTAACACTCAATATGACAGTTATTTAAACATAACTCCTACACCACACATGGAAAATGGCTAATAATGCCTGAAATAATGCATCTTTGGGAGTTTTACTCGAAACATATGCTTTTTTTAAATCTTGCAAATGCAAAAAGTAGTTTTTTACTCAATATGACTATAATGTTCTTAGAATCCTGAGATAATGCGAAAAAAGCAATAAAAATGTATTCAAACATAACTTCTAAACAACACATGCAAAATGGCTAATAATGCCTAGAGATATGTATTTTTGTTAGTAGTACTAGAAAAATGATCTTTTGTAAGGTTTCTAAAGACACAAGTTAGTTTTTTTATTCAATATAACAGTGTGACTGTCAACCTAAATATGAAAGGTTTATAATCATAACTCCAAAACCAAACATGAAATTTGTCTAAAAAAGCCTGTAATAATGAATTTATGTGAGTTTGACCTGAATCAGGTATTTTGGAAAGGTTCAAAAATACAAAAATCAGGTTTTACTGGCCTCATTTTGGTCAAACTCAAAATGTCAGTTTATGAAACATAACTCCAAAAATACACATGCAATATGTCTAATAATGCCTGAAGAAATGCATCTTTGAGAGTTTTCCTGAAAAAAAAAACATTTGGTACCGTTTGCAAAAACAAAAAGTAATGTTTTACTCAATTTGACAGTAATGTGCTTAGAATCCTGAGATAATGCGAATAAAGCAATAAAAAGGTATTCCAACATAATTCCTAATCCAAACGTGCAACGTGTCTAAAAATGCCTGTGATATTGAATACATGTGAGTTTTACTAGATACAGTTTGTTTTTCTATGGTTTGCAAATACAAAAATGAGGTATTACTCAATATGACTGTATACTGTAACACTCAATATGACAGTTATTTAAACATAACTCCTACACCACACATGGAAAATGGCTAATAATGCCTGAAATAATGCATCTTTGGGAGTTTTACACGAAACATATGCTTTTTTAAATCTTGCAAATGCAAAAAGTAGTTTTTTACTCAATATGACTATAATGTTCTTAGAATCCTGAGATAATGCGAAAAAAGCAATAAAAATGTATTCAAACATAACTTCTAAACAACACATGCAAAATGGCTAATAATGCCTAGAGATATGTATTTTTGTTAGTAGTACTAGAAAAATGATCTTTTGTAAGGTTTCTAAAGACACAAGTTAGTTTTTTTTATTCAATATAACAGTGTGACTGTCAACCTAAATATGAAAGGTTTATAATCATAACTCCAAAAACAAACATGAAATTTGTCTAAAAAAGCCTGTAATATTGAATTTATGTGAGTTTGACCTGAATCAGGTATTTTGGAAAGGTTCAAAAATACAAAAATCAGGTTTTACTGGCCTCATATTGGTCAAACTCAAAATGTCAGTTTATGAAACATAACTCCAAAAATACACATGCAATATGTCTAATAATGCCTGAAGAAATGCATCTTTGAGAGTTTTCCTGAAAAAAAAAACATTTGGTACCGTTTGCAAAAACAAAAAGTAATGTTTTACTCAATTTGACAGTAATGTACTTAGAATCCTGAGATAATGCGAATAAAGCAATAAAAATGTATTCCAACATAATTCCTAATCCAAACGTGCAAAGAGTCTAAAAATGCCTGTGATATTGAATACATGTGAGTTTTACTAGATAGAGTTGTTTTTCTATGGTTTGCAAATACAAAAATGAGGTATTACTCAATATGACTGTATACTGTAACACTCAATATGACAGTTATTTAAACATAACTCCTACACCACACATGGAAAATGGCTAATAATGCCTGAAATAATGCATCTTTGGGAGTTTTACTCGAAACATATGCTTTTTTTAAATCTTGCAAATGCAAAAAGTAGTTTTTTACTCAATATGACTATAATGTTCTTAGAATCCTGAGATAATGCGAAAAAAGCAATAAAAATGTATTCAAACATAACTTCTAAACAACACATGCAAAATGGCTAATAATGCCTAGAGATATGTATTTTTGTTAGTAGTACTAGAAAAATGATCTTTTGTAAGGTTTCTAAAGACACAAGTTAGTTTTTTTATTCAATATAACAGTGTGACTGTCAACCTAAATATGAAAGGTTTATAATCATAACTCCAAAACCAAACATGAAATTTGTCCAAAAAAGCCTGTAATAATGAATTTATGTGAGTTTGACCTGAATCAGGTATTTTGGAAAGGTTCAAAAATACAAAAATCAGGTTTTACTGGCCTCATATTGGTCAAACTCAAAATGTCAGTTTATGAAACATAACTCCAAAAATACACATGCAATATGTCTAATAATGCCTGAAGAAATGCATCTTTGAGAGTTTTACTGAAAAAAAAAACATTTGTTACCGTTTGCAAAAACAAAAAGTAATGTTTTACTCAATTTGACAGTAATGTAGTTAGAATCCTGAGATAATGCGAATAAAGCAATAAAAATGTATTCCAACATAATTCCTAATCCAAACGTGCAAAGTGTCTAAAAATGCCTGTGATATTGAATACATGTGAGTTTTACTAGATACAGTTGTTTTTCTATGGTTTTCAAATACAAAAATGAGGTATTACTCAATATGACTGTATACTGTAACACTCAATATGACAGTTATTTAAACATAACTCCTACACCACACATGGAAAATGGCTAATAATGCCTGAAATACTGCATCTTTGGGAGTTTTACACGAAACATATGCTTTTTTAAATCTTGCAAATGCAAAAAGTAGTTTTTTACTCAATATGACTATAATGTTCTTAGAATCCTGAGATAATGCGAAAAAAGCAATAAAAATGTATTCAAACATAACTTCTAAACAACACATGCAAAATGGCTAATAATGCCTAGAGATATGTATTTTTGTTAGTAGTACTAGAAAAATGATCTTTTGTAAGGTTTCTAAAGACACAAGTTAGTTTTTTTATTCAATATAACAGAGTGACCGTCAACCTACATATGAAAGGTTTATAATCATAACTCCAAAACCAAACATGAACTTTGTCTAAAAAAGCCTGTAATATTGAATTTATGTGAGTTTGACCTGAATCAGGTATTTTGGAAAGGTTCAAAAATACAAAAATCAGGTTTTACTGGCCTCATATTGGTCAAACTCAAAATGTCAGTTTATGAAACATAACTCCAAAAATACACATGCAATATGTCTAATAATGCCTGAAGAAATGCATCTTTGAGAGTTTTCCTGAAAAAAAAACATTTGGTACCGTTTGCAAAAACAAAAAGTAATGTTTTACTCAATTTGACAGTTATGTACTTAGAATCCTGAGATAATGCGAATAAAGCAATAAAAATGTATTCCAACATAATTCCTAATCCAAACGTGCAAAGTGTCTAAAAATGCCTGTGATATTGAATACATGTGAGTTTTACTGGATAGAGTTGTTTTTTTATGGTTTGCAAATACAAAAATGAGGTATTACTCAATATGACTGTATACTGTAACACTCAATATGACAGTTATTTAAACATAACTCCTACACCACACATGGAAAATGGCTAATAATGCCTGAAATAATGCATCTTTGGGAGTTTTACACGAAACATGTGCTTTTTTATATCTTGCAAATGCAAAAAGTAGTTTTTTACTCAATATGACTATAATGTTCTTAGAATCCTGAGATAATGCGAAAAAAGCAATAAAAATGTATTCAAACATAACTTCTAAACAACACATGCAAAATGGCTAATAATGCCTAGAGATGTGTATTTTTGTTAGTAGTACTAGAAAAATGATCTTTTGTAAGGTTTCTAAAGACGCAAGTTAGTTTTTTTATTCAATATAACAGTGTGACTGTCAACCTAAATATGAAAGGTTTATAATCATAACTCCAAAACCAAACATGAAATTTGTCTAAAAAAGCCTGTAATATTGAATTTATGTGAGTTTGACCTGAATCAGGTATTTTGGAAAGGTTCAAAAATACAAAAATCAGGTTTTACTGGCCTCATATTGGTCAAACTCAAAATGTCAGTTTATGAAACATAACTCCAAAAATACACATGCAATATGTCTAATAATGCCTGAAGAAATGCATCTTTGAGAGTTTTCCTGAAAAAAAAAACATTTGTTACCGTTTGCAAAAACAAAAAGTAATGTTTTACTCAATTTGACAGTAATGTAGTTAGAATCCTGAGATAATGCGAATAAAGCAATAAAAATGTATTCCAACATAATTCCTAATCCAAACGTGCAAAGTGTCTAAAAATGCCTGTGATATTGAATACATGTGAGTTTTACTAGATACAGTTGTTTTTCTATGGTTTTCAAATACAAAAATGAGGTATTACTCAATATGACTGTATACTGTAACACTCAATATGACAGTTATTTAAACATAACTCCTACACCACACATGGAAAATGGCTAATAATGCCTGAAATACTGCATCTTTGGGAGTTTTACACGAAACATATGCTTTTTTAAATCTTGCAAATGCAAAAAGTAGTTTTTTACTCAATATGACTATAATGTTCTTAGAATCCTGAGATAATGCGAAAAAAGCAATAAAAATGTATTCAAACATAACTTCTAAACAACACATGCAAAATGGCTAATAATGCCTAGAGATATGTATTTTTGTTAGTAGTACTAGAAAAATGATCTTTTGTAAGGTTTCTAAAGACACAAGTTAGTTTTTTTATTCAATATAACAGAGTGACCGTCAACCTACATATGAAAGGTTTATAATCATAACTCCAAAACCAAACATGAACTTTGTCTAAAAAAGCCTGTAATATTGAATTTATGTGAGTTTTACCTGAATCAGGTATTTTGGAAAGGTTCAAAAATACAAAAATCAGGTTTTACTGGCCTCATATTGGTCAAACTCAAAATGTCAGTTTATGAAACATAACTCCAAAAATACACATGCAATATGTCTAATAATGCCTGAAGAAATGCATCTTTGAGAGTTTTCCTGAAAAAAAAACATTTGGTACCGTTTGCAAAAACAAAAAGTAATGTTTTACTCAATTTGACAGTTATGTACTTAGAATCCTGAGATAATGCGAATAAAGCAATAAAAATGTATTCCAACATAATTCCTAATCCAAACGTGCAAAGTGTCTAAAAATGCCTGTGATATTGAATACATGTGAGTTTTACTGGATAGAGTTGTTTTTCTATGGTTTGCAAATACAAAAATGAGGTATTACTCAATATGACTGTATACTGTAACACTCAATATGACAGTTATTTAAACATAACTCCTACACCACACATGGAAAATGGCTAATAATGCCTGAAATAATGCATCTTTGGGAGTTTTACACGAAACATATGCTTTTTTATATCTTGCAAATGCAAAAAGTAGTTTTTTACTCAATATGACTATAATGTTCTTAGAATCCTGAGATAATGCGAAAAAAGCAATAAAAATGTATTCAAACATAACTTCTAAACAACACATGCAAAATGGCTAATAATGCCTAGATATATGTATTTTTGTTAGTAGTACTAGAAAAATGATCTTTTGTAAGGTTTCTAAAGACGCAAGTTAGTTTTTTTATTCAATATAACAGTGTGACTGTCAACCTAAATATGAAATGTTTTTAATCATAACTCCAAAACCAAACATGAAATTTGTCTAAAAAAGCCTGTAATATTGAATTTATGTGAGTTTGACCTGAATCAGGTATTTTGGAAAGGTTCAAAAATACAAAAATCAGGTTTTACTGGCCTCATATTGGTCAAACTCAAAATGTCAGTTTATGAAACATAACTCCAAAAATACACATGCAATATGTCTAATAATGCCTGAAGAAATGCATCGTTGAGAGTTTTCCTGAAAAAAAACCATTTGGTACCGTTTGCAAAAACAAAAAGTAATGTTTTACTCAATTTGACAGTAATGTACTTAGAATCCTGAGATAATGCGAATAAAGCAATAAAAATGTATTCCAACATAATTCCTAATCCAAACGTGCAAAGTGTCTAAAAATGCCTGTGATATTGAATACATGTGAGTTTTACTAGATACAGTTGTTTTTCTATGGTTTGCAAATACAAAAATGAGGTATTACTCAATATGACTGTATACTGTAACACTCAATATGACAGTTATTTAAACATAACTCCTACACCACACATGGAAAATGGCTAATAATGCCTGAAATAATGCATCTTTGGGAGTTTTACACGAAACATATGCTTTTTTAAATCTTGCAAATGCAAAAAGTAGTTTTTTACTCAATATGACTATAATGTTCTTAGAATCCTGAGATAATGCGAAAAAAGCAATAAAAATGTATTCAAACATAACTTCTAAACAACACATGCAAAATGGCTAATAATGCCTAGAGATATGTATTTTTGTTAGTAGTACTAGAAAAATGATCTTTTGTGAGGTTTCTAAAGACACAAGTTAGTTTTTTTATTCAATATAACAGTGTGACTGTCAACCTAAATATGAAAGGTTTATAATCATAACTCCAAAACCAAACATGAACTTTGTCTAAAAAAGCCTGTAATATTGAATTTATGTGAGTTTGACCTGAATCAGGTATTTTGGAAAGGCTCCAAAATACAAAAATCAGGTTTTACTGGCCTCATATTGGTCAAACTCAAAATGTCAGTTTATGAAACATAACTCCAAAAATACACATGCAATACGTCTAATAATGCCTGAAGAAATGCATCTTTGAGAGTTGTCCTGAAAAAAAACATTTGGTACCGTTTGCAAAAACAAAAAGTAATGTTTTACTCAATTTGACAGTAATGTACTTAGAATCCTGAGATAATGCGAATAAAGCAATAAAAATGTATTCCAACATAATTCCTAATCCAAACGTGCAAAGAGTCAAAAAATGCCTGTGATATCGAATACATGTGAGTTTTACTAGATACAGTTGTTTTTCTATGGTTTGCAAATACAAAAATGAGGTATTACTCAATATGACTGTATACTGTAACACTCAATATGACAGTTATTTAAACATAACTCCTACACCACACATGGAAAATGGCTAATAATGCCTGAAATAATGCATCTTTCGGAGTTTTACTGGAAACATATGCTTTTTTAAATCTTGCAATTGCAAAAAGTAGTTTTTTACTCAATATGACTATAATGTTCTTAGAATCCTGAGATAATGCAAAAAAAGCAATAAAAATGTATTCAAACATAACTTCTAAACAACACATGCAAAATGGCTAATAATGCCTAGAGATATGTATTTTTGTTAGTAGTACTAGAAAAATGATCTTTTGTAAGGTTTCTAAAGACGCAAGTTAGTTTTTTTATTCAATATAACAGTGTGACTGTCAACCTAAATATGAAAGGTTTATAATCATAACTCCAAAACCAAACATGAACTTTGTCTAAAAAAGCCTGTAATGTTGAATTTATGTGAGTTTGACCTGAATCAGGTATTTTGGAAAGGTTCAAAAATACAAAAATCAGGTTTTACTGGCCTCATATTGGTCAAACTCAAAATGTCAGTTTATGAAACATAACTCCAAAAATACACATGCAATATGTCTAATAATGCCTGAAGAAATGCATCTTTGAGAGTTTTCCTGAAAAAAAAAACATTTGGTACCGTTTGCAAAAACAAAAAGTAATGTTTTACTCAATTTGACAGTAATGTGCTTAGAATCCTGAGATAATGCGAATACAGCAATAAAAAGGTATTCCAACATAATTCCTAATCCAAACGTGCAAAGTGTCTAAAAATGCCTGTGATATTGAATACATGTGAGTTTTACTAGATACAGTTTGTTTTTCTATGGTTTGCAAATACAAAAATGAGGTATTACTCAATATGACTGTATACTGTAACACTCAATATGACAGTTATTTAAACATAACTCCTACACCACACATGGAAAATGGCTAATAATGCCTGAAATAATGCATCTTTGGGAGTTTTACACGAAACATATGCTTTTTTAAATCTTGCAAATGCAAAAAGTATTTTTTTACTCAATATGACTATAATGTTCTTAGAATCCTGAGATAATGCGAAAAAAGCAATAAAAATGTATTCAAACATAACTTCTAAACAACACATGCAAAATGGCTAATAATGCCTAGAGATATGTATTTTTGTTAGTAGTACTAGAAAAATGATCTTTTGTAAGGTTTCTAAAGACACAAGTTAGTTTTTTTATTCAATATAACAGTGTGACTGTCAACCTAAATATGAAAGGTTTATAATCATAACTCCAAAACCAAACATGAAATTTGTCTAAAAAAGCCTGTAATAATGAATTTATGTGAGTTTGACCTGAATCAGGTATTTTGGAAAGGTTCAAAAATACAAAAATCAGGTTTTACTGGCCTCATATTGGTCAAACTCAAAATGTCAGTTTATGAAACATAACTCCAAAAATACACATGCAATATGTCTAATAATGCCTGAAGAAATGCATCTTTGAGAGTTTTCCTGAAAAAAAAAACATTTGGTACCGTTTGCAAAAACAAAAAGTAATGTTTTACTCAATTTGACAGTAATGTGCTTAGAATCCTGAGATAATGCGAATAAAGCAATAAAAAGGTATTCCAACATAATTCCTAATCCAAACGTGCAAAGTGTCTAAAAATGCCTGTGATATTGAATACATGTGAGTTTTACTAGATACAGTTTGTTTTTCTATGGTTTGCAAATACAAAAATGAGGTATTACTCAATATGACTGTATACTGTAACACTCAATATGACAGTTATTTAAACATAACTCCTACACCACACATGGAAAATGGCTAATAATGCCTGAAATAATGCATCTTTGGGAGTTTTACACGAAACATATGCTTTTTTAAATCTTGCAAATGCAAAAAGTAGTTTTTTACTCAATATGACTATAATGTTCTTAGAATCCTGAGATAATGCGAAAAAAGCAATAAAAATGTATTCAAACATAACTTCTAAACAACACATGCAAAATGGCTAATAATGCCTAGAGATATGTATTTTTGTTAGTAGTACTAGAAAAATGATCTTTTGTAAGGTTTCTAAAGACACAAGTTAGTTTTTTTATTCAATATAACAGTGTGACTGTCAACCTAAATATGAAAGGTTTATAATCATAACTCCAAAAACAAACATGAAATTTGTCTAAAAAAGCCTGTAATATTGAATTTATGTGAGTTTGACCTGAATCAGGTATTTTGGAAAGGTTCAAAAATACAAAAATCAGGTTTTACTGGCCTCATATTGGTCAAACTCAAAATGTCAGTTTATGAAACATAACTCCAAAAATACACATGCAATATGTCTAATAATGCCTGAAGAAATGCATCGTTGAGAGTTTTCCTGAAAAAAAACCATTTGGTACCGTTTGCAAAAACAAAAAGTAATGTTTTACTCAATTTGACAGTAATGTACTTAGAATCCTGAGATAATGCGAATAAAGCAATAAAAATGTATTCCAACATAATTCCTAATCCAAACGTGCAAAGTGTCTAAAAATGCCTGTGATATTGAATACATGTGAGTTTTACTAGATACAGCTGTTTTTCTATGGTTTGCAAATACAAAAATGAGGTATTACTCAATATGACTGTATACTGTAACACTCAATATGACAGTTATTTAAACATAACTCCTACACCACACATGGAAAATGGCTAATAATGCCTGAAATAATGCATCTTTGGGAGTTTTACACGAAACATATGCTTTTTTTAAATCTTGCAAATGCAAAAAGTAGTTTTTTACTCAATATGACTATAATGTTCTTAGAATCCTGAGATAATGCGAAAAAAGCAATAAAAATGTATTCAAACATAACTTCTAAACAACACATGCAAAATGGCTAATAATGCCTAGAGATATGTATTTTTGTTAGTAGTACTAGAAAAATGATCTTTTGTGAGGTTTCTAAAGACACAAGTTAGTTTTTTTATTCAATATAACAGTGTGACTGTCAACCTAAATATGAAAGGTTTATAATCTAAACTCCAAAACCAAACATGAACTTTGTCTAAAAAAGCCTGTAATATTGAATTTATGTGAGTTTGACCTGAATCAGGTATTTTGGAAAGGTTCCAAAATACAAAAATCAGGTTTTACTGGCCTCATATTGGTCAAACTCAAAATGTCAGTTTATGAAACATAACTCCAAAAATACACATGCAATATGTCTAATAATGCCTGAAGAAATGCATCTTTGAGAGTTGTCCTGAAAAAAAACATTTGGTACCGTTTGCAAAAACAAAAAGTAATGTTTTACTCAATTTGACAGTAATGTACTTAGAATCCTGAGATAATGCGAATAAAGCAATAAAAATGTATTCCAACATAATTCCTAATCCAAACGTGCAGAGTCAAAAAAATGCCTGTGATATTGAATACATGTGAGTTTTACTAGATACAGTTGTTTTTCTATGGTTTGCAAATACAAAAATGAGGTATTACTCAATATGACTGTATACTGTAACACTCAATATGACAGTTATTTAAACATAACTCCTACACCACACATGGAAAATGGCTAATAATGCCTGAAATAATGCATCTTTCGGAGTTTTACTGGAAACATATGCTTTTTTAAATCTTGCAATTGCAAAAAGTAGTTTTTTACTCAATATGACTATAATGTTCTTAGAATCCTGAGATAATGCAAAAAAAGCAATAAAATGTATTCAAACATAACTTCTAAACAACACATGCAAAATGGCTAATAATGCCTAGAGATATGTATTTTTGTTAGTAGTACTAGAAAAATGATCTTTTGTAAGGTTTCTAAAGACACAAGTTAGTTTTTTTATTCAATATAACAGAGTGACTGTCAACCTAAATATGAAAGGTTTATAATCATAACTCCAAAACCAAACATGAACTTTGTCTAAAAAAGCCTGTAATGTTGAATTTATGTGAGTTTGACCTGAGTCAGGTATTTTGGAAAGGTTCAAAAATACAAAAATCAGGTTTTACTGGCCTCATATTGGTCAAACTCAAAATGTCAGTTTATGAAACATAACTCCAAAAATACACATGCAATATGTCTAATAATGCCTGAAGATATGCATCGTTGAGAGTTTTCCTGAAAAAAAAACATTTGGTACCGTTTGCAAAAACAAAAAGTAATGTTTTACTCAATTTGACAGTTATGTACTTAGAATCCTGAGATAATGCGAATAAAGCAATAAAAATGTATTCCAACATAATTCCTAATCCAAACGTGCAAAGAGTCTAAAAATGCCTGTGATATTGAATACATGTGAGTTTTACTAGATAGAGTTGTTTTTCTATGGTTTGCAAATACAAAAATGAGGTATTACTCAATATGACTGTATACTGTAACACTCAATATGACAGTTATTTAAACATAACTCCTACACCACACATGGAAAATGGCTAATAATGCCTGAAATAATGCATCTTTGGGAGTTTTACTCGAAACATATGCTTTTTTAAATCTTGCAATTGCAAAAAGTAGTTTTTTACTCAATATGACTATAATGTTCTTAGAATCCTGAGATAATGCGAAAAAAGCAATAAAAATGTATTCAAACATAACTTCTAAACAACACATGCAAAATGGCTAATAATGCCTAGAGATATGTATTTTGTTAGTAGTACTAGAAAAATGATCTTTTGTAAGGTTTCTAAAGACACAAGTTAGTTTTTTTATTCAATATAACAGTGTGACTGTCAACCTAAATATGAAAGGTTTATAATCATAACTCCAAAACCAAACATGAAATTTGTCTAAAAAAGCCTGTAATAATGAATTTATGTGAGTTTGACCTGAATCAGGTATTTTGGAAAGGTTCAAAAATACAAAAATCAGGTTTTACTGGCCTCATATTGGTCAAACTCAAAATGTCAGTTTATGAAACATAACTCCAAAAATGCACATGCAATATGTCTAATAATGCCTGAAGAAATGCATCTTTGAGAGTTTTCCTGAAAAAAAAACATTTGCTACCGTTTGCAAAAACAAAAAGTAATGTTTTACTCAATTTGACAGTAATGTACTTAGAATCCTGAGATAATGCGAATAAAGCAATAAAAATGTATTCCAACATAATTCCTAATCCAAACGTGCAAAGAGTCTAAAAATGCCTGTGATATTGAATACATGTGAGTTTTACTAGATAGAGTTGTTTTTCTATGGTTTGCAAATACAAAAATGAGGTATTACTCAATATGACTGTATACTGTAACACTCAATATGACAGTTATTTAAACATAACTCCTACACCACACATGGAAAATGGCTAATAATGCCTGAAATAATGCATCTTTGGGAGTTTTACTCGAAACATATGCTTTTTTTAAATCTTGCAAATGCAAAAAGTAGTTTTTTACTCAATATGACTATAATGTTCTTAGAATCCTGAGATAATGCGAAAAAAGCAATAAAAATGTATTCAAACATAACTTCTAAACAACACATGCAAAATGGCTAATAATGCCTAGAGATATGTATTTTTGTTAGTAGTACTAGAAAAATGATCTTTTGTAAGGTTTCTAAAGACACAAGTTAGTTTTTTTATTCAATATAACAGTGTGACTGTCAACCTAAATATGAAAGGTTTATAATCATAACTCCAAAACCAAACATGAAATTTGTCTAAAAAAGCCTGTAATAATGAATTTATGTGAGTTTGACCTGAATCAGGTATTTTGGAAAGGTTCAAAAATACAAAAATCAGGTTTTACTGGCCTCATATTGGTCAAACTCAAAATGTCAGTTTATGAAACATAACTCCAAAAATACACATGCAATATGTCTAATAATGCCTGAAGAAATGCATCTTTGAGAGTTTTCCTGAAAAAAAAAACATTTGGTACCGTTTGCAAAAACAAAAAGTAATGTTTTACTCAATTTGACAGTAATGTGCTTAGAATCCTGAGATAATGCGAATAAAGCAATAAAAAGGTATTCCAACATAATTCCTAATCCAAACGTGCAAAGTGTCTAAAAATGCCTGTGATATTGAATACATGTGAGTTTTACTAGATACAGTTTGTTTTTCTATGGTTTGCAAATACAAAAATGAGGTATTACTCAATATGACTGTATACTGTAACACTCAATATGACAGTTATTTAAACATAACTCCTACACCACACATGGAAAATGGCTAATAATGCCTGAAATAATGCATCTTTGGGAGTTTTACACGAAACATATGCTTTTTTAAATCTTGCAAATGCAAAAAGTAGTTTTTTACTCAATATGACTATAATGTTCTTAGAATCCTGAGATAATGCGAAAAAAGCAATAAAAATGTATTCAAACATAACTTCTAAACAACACATGCAAAATGGCTAATAATGCCTAGAGATATGTATTTTTGTTAGTAGTACTAGAAAAATGATCTTTTGTAAGGTTTCTAAAGACACAAGTTAGTTTTTTTATTCAATATAACAGTGTGACTGTCAACCTAAATATGAAAGGTTTATAATCATAACTCCAAAAACAAACATGAAATTTGTCTAAAAAAGCCTGTAATATTGAATTTATGTGAGTTTGACCTGAATCAGGTATTTTGGAAAGGTTCAAAAATACAAAAATCAGGTTTTACTGGCCTCATATTGGTCAAACTCAAAATGTCAGTTTATGAAACATAACTCCAAAAATACACATGCAATATGTCTAATAATGCCTGAAGAAATGCATCTTTGAGAGTTTTCCTGAAAAAAAAAACATTTGGTACCGTTTGCAAAAACAAAAAGTAATGTTTTACTCAATTTGACAGTAATGTACTTAGAATCCTGAGATAATGCGAATAAAGCAATAAAAATGTATTCCAACATAATTCCTAATCCAAACGTGCAAAGAGTCTAAAAATGCCTGTGATATTGAATACATGTGAGTTGTACTAGATAGAGTTGTTTTTCTATGGTTTGCAAATACAAAAATGAGGTATTACTCAATATGACTGTATACTGTAACACTCAATATGACAGTTATTTAAACATAACTCCTACACCACACATGGAAAATGGCTAATAATGCCTGAAATAATGCATCTTTGGGAGTTTTACTCGAAACATATGCTTTTTTTAAATCTTGCAAATGCAAAAAGTAGTTTTTTACTCAATATGACTATAATGTTCTTAGAATCCTGAGATAATGCGAAAAAAGCAATAAAAATGTATTCAAACATAACTTCTAAACAACACATGCAAAATGGCTAATAATGCCTAGAGATATGTATTTTTGTTAGTAGTACTAGAAAAATGATCTTTTGTAAGGTTTCTAAAGACACAAGTTAGTTTTTTTATTCAATATAACAGTGTGACTGTCAACCTAAATATGAAAGGTTTATAATCATAACTCCAAAACCAAACATGAAATTTGTCTAAAAAAGCCTGTAATAATGAATTTATGTGAGTTTGACCTGAATCAGGTATTTTGGAAAGGTTCAAAAATACAAAAATCAGGTTTTACTGGCCTCATATTGGTCAAACTCAAAATGTCAGTTTATGAAACACAACTCCAAAAATACACATGCAATATGTCTAATAATGCCTGAAGAAATGCATCTTTGAGAGTTTTCCTGAAAAAAAAAACATTTGGTACCGTTTGCAAAAACAAAAAGTAATGTTTTACTCAATTTGACAGTAATGTGCTTAGAATCCTGAGATAATGCGAATAAAGCAATAAAAAGGCATTCCAACATAATTCCTAATCCAAACGTGCAAAGTGTCTAAAAATGCCTGTGATATTGAATACATGTGAGTTTTAATAGATACAGTTTGTTTTTCTATGGTTTGCAAATACAAAAATGAGGTATTACTCAATATGACTGTATACTGTAACACTCAATATGACAGTTATTTAAACATAACTCCTACACCACACATGGAAAATGGCTAATAATGCCTGAAATAATGCATCTTTGGGAGTTTTACACGAAACATATGCTTTTTTAAATCTTGCAAATGCAAAAAGTAGTTTTTTACTCAATATGACTATAATGTTCTTAGAATCCTGAGATAATGCGAAAAAAGCAATAAAAATGTATTCAAACATAACTTCTAAACAACACATGCAAAATGGCTAATAATGCCTAGAGATATGTATTTTTGTTAGTAGTACTAGAAAAATGATCTTTTGTAAGGTTTCTAAAGACACAAGTTAGTTTTTTTATTCAATATAACAGTGTGACTGTCAACCTAAATATGAAAGGTTTATAATCATAACTCCAAAAACAAACATGAAATTTGTCTAAAAAAGCCTGTAATATTGAATTTATGTGAGTTTGACCTGAATCAGGTATTTTGGAAAGGTTCAAAAATACAAAAATCAGGTTTTACTGGCCTCATATTGGTCAAACTCAAAATGTCAGTTTATGAAACATAACTCCAAAAATACACATGCAATATGTCTAATAATGCCTGAAGAAATGCATCTTTGAGAGTTTTCCTGAAAAAAAAAACATTTGGTACCGTTTGCAAAAACAAAAAGTAATGTTTTACTCAATTTGACAGTAATGTACTTAGAATCCTGAGATAATGCGAATAAAGCAATAAAAATGTATTCCAACATAATTCCTAATCCAAACGTGCAAAGAGTCAAAAAATGCCTGTGATATTGAATACATGTGAGTTTTACTAGATACAGTTTTTTTTCTATGGTTTGCAAATACAAAAATGAGGTATTACTCAATATGACTGTATACTGTAACACTCAATATGACAGTTATTTAAACATAACTCCTACACCACACATGGAAAATGGCCAATAATGCCTGAAATAATGCATCTTTGGGAGTTTTACACGAAACATATGCTTTTTTATATCTTGCAAATGCAAAAAGTATTTTTTTACTCAATATGACTATAATGTTCTTAGAATCCTGAGATAATGCGAAAAAAGCAATAAAAATGTATTCAAACATAACTTCTAAACAACACATGCAAAATGGCTAATAATGCCTAGAGATATGTATTTTTGTTAGTAGTACTAGAAAAAGGATCTTTTGTAAGGTTTCTAAAGACACAAGTTAGTTTTTTTATTCAATATAACAGAGTGACTGTCAACCTAAATATGAAAGGTTTATAATCATAACTCCAAAACCAAACATGAACTTTGTCTAAAAAAGCCTGTAATATTGAATTTATGTGAGTTTGACCTGAATCAGGTATTTTGGAAAGGTTCAAAAATACAAAAATCAGGTTTTACTGGCCTCATATTGGTCAAACTCAAAATGTCAGTTTATGAAACATAACTCCAAAAATGCACATGCAATATGTCTAATAATGCCTGAAAAAATGCATCTATGAGAGTTTTCCTGAAAAAAAAAACATTTGGTACCTATTGCAAAAACAAAAAGTAATGTTTTACTCAATTTGACAGTAATGTACTTAGAATCCTGAGATAATGCGAATAAAGCAATAAAAATGTATTCCAACATAATTCCTAATCCAAACGTGCAAAGTGTCTAAAAATGCCTGTGATATTGAATACATGTGAGTTTTACTAGATACAGTTGTTTTTCTATGGTTTGCAAATACAAAAATGAGGTATTACTCAATATGACTGTATACTGTAACACTCATTATGACAGTTATTTAAACATAACTCCTACACCACACATGGAAAATGGCTAATAATGCCTGAAATAATGCATCTTTGGGAGTTTTACACGAAACATATGCTTTTTTAAATCTTGCAAATGCAAAAAGTAGTTTTTTACTCAATATGACTATAATGTTCTTAGAATCCTGAGATAATGCGAAAAAAGCAATAAAAATGTATTCAAACATAACTTCTAAACAACACATGCAAAATGGCTAATAATGCCTAGAGATATGTATTTTTGTTAGTAGTACTAGAAAAATGATCTTTTGTAAGGTTTCTAAAGACACAAGTTAGTTTTTTTATTCAATATAACAGAGTGACTGTCAACCTAAATATGAAAGGTTTATAATCATAACTCCAAAACCAAACATGAACTTTGTCTAAAAAAGCCTGTAATGTTGAATTTATGTGAGTTTGACCTGAATCAGGTATTTTGGAAAGGTTCAAAAATACAAAAATCAGGTTTTACTGGCCTCATATTGGTCAAACTCAAAATGTCAGTTTATGAAACATAACTCCAAAAATACACATGCAATATGTCTAATAATGCCTGAAGAAATGCATCGTTGAGAGTTTTCCTGAAAAAAAAACCATTTGGTACAGTTTGCAAAAACAAAAAGTAATGTTTTACTCAATTTGACAGTAATGTACTTAGAATCCTGAGATAATGCGAATAAAGCAATAAAAATGTATTCCAACATAATTCCTAATCCAAACGTGCAAAGAGTCTAAAAATGCCTGTGATGTTGAATACATGTGAGTTTTACTAGATAGAGTTGTTTTTCTATGGTTTGCAAATACAAAAATGAGGTATTACTCAATATGACTGTATACTGTAACACTCAATATGACAGTTATTTAAACATAACTCCTACACCACACATGGAAAATGGCTAATAATGCCTGAAATAATGCATCTTTGGGAGTTTTACTCGAAACATATGCTTTTTTTAAATCTTGCAAATGCAAAAAGTAGTTTTTTACTCAATATGACTATAATGTTCTTAGAATCCTGAGATAATGCGAAAAAAGCAATAAAAATGTATTCAAACATAACTTCTAAACAACACATGCAAAATGGCTAATAATGCCTAGAGATATGTATTTTTGTTAGTAGTACTAGAAAAATGATCTTTTGTAAGGTTTCTAAAGACACAAGTTAGTTTTTTTATTCAATATAACAGTGTGACTGTCAACCTAAATATGAAAGGTTTATAATCATAACTCCAAAACCAAACATGAAATTTGTCTAAAAAAGCCTGTAATAATGAATTTATGTGAGTTTGACCTGAATCAGGTATTTTGGAAAGGTTCAAAAATACAAAAATCAGGTTTTACTGGCCTCATATTGGTCAAACTCAAAATGTCAGTTTATGAAACATAACTCCAAAAATACACATGCAATATGTCTAATAATGCCTGAAGAAATGCATCTTTGAGAGTTTTCCTGAAAAAAAAAACATTTGGTACCGTTTGCAAAAACAAAAAGTAATGTTTTACTCAATTTGACAGTAATGTGCTTAGAATCCTGAGATAATGCGAATAAAGCAATAAAAAGGTATTCCAACATAATTCCTAATCCAAACGTGCAAAGTGTCTAAAAATGCCTGTGATATTGAATACATGTGAGTTTTACTAGATACAGTTTGTTTTTCTATGGTTTGCAAATAGAAAAATGAGGTATTACTCAATATGACTGTATACTGTAACACTCAATATGACAGTTATTTAAACATAACTCCTACACCACACATGGAAAATGGCTAATAATGCCTGAAATAATGCATCTTTGGGAGTTTTACACGAAACATATGCTTTTTTAAATCTTGCAAATGCAAAAAGTAGTTTTTTACTCAATATGACTATAATGTTCTTAGAATCCTGAGATAATGCGAAAAAAGCAATAAAAATGTATTCAAACATAACTTCTAAACAACACATGCAAAATGGCTAATAATGCCTAGAGATATGTATTTTTGTTAGTAGTACTAGAAAAATGATCTTTTGTAAGGTTTCTAAAGACACAAGTTAGTTTTTTTATTCAATATAACAGTGTGACTGTCAACCTAAATATGAAAGGTTTATAATCATAACTCCAAAAACAAACATGAAATTTGTCTAAAAAAGCCTGTAATATTGAATTTATGTGAGTTTGACCTGAATCAGGTATTTTGGAAAGGTTCAAAAATACAAAAATCAGGTTTTACTGGCCTCATATTGGTCAAACTCAAAATGTCAGTTTATGAAACATAACTCCAAAAATACACATGCAATATGTCTAATAATGCCTGAAGAAATGCATCTTTGAGAGTTTTCCTGAAAAAAAAAACATTTGGTACCGTTTGCAAAAACAAAAAGTAATGTTTTACTCAATTTGACAGTAATGTACTTAAAATCCTGAGATAATGCGAATAAAGCAATAAAAATGTATTCCAACATAATTCCTAATCCAAACGTGCAAAGAGTCAAAAAATGCCTGTGATATTGAATACATGTGAGTTTTACTAGATACAGTTTTTTTTCTATGGTTTGCAAATACAAAAATGAGGTATTACTCAATATGACTGTATACTGTAACACTCAATATGACAGTTATTTAAACATAACACCTACACCACACATGGAAAATGGCTAATAATGCCTGAAATAATGCATCTTTGGGAGTTTTACACGAAACATATGCTTTTTTAAATCTTGCAAATGCAAAAAGTAGTTTTTTACTCAATATGACTATGATGTTCTTAGAATCCTGAGATAATGCGAAAAAAGCAATAAAAATGTATTCAAACATAACTTCTAAACAACACATGCAAAATGGCTAATAATGCCTAGAGATATGTATTTTTGTTAGTAGTACTAGAAAAATGATCTTTTGTAAGGTTTCTAAAGACACAAGTTAGTTTTTTTATTCAATATAACAGAGTGACCGTCAACCTACATATGAAAGGTTTATAATCATAACTCCAAAACCAAACATGAACTTTGTCTAAAAACGCCTGTAATATTGAATTTATGTGAGTTTGACCTGAATCAGGTATTTTGGAAAGGTTCAAAAATACAAAAATCAGGTTTTACTGGCCTCATATTGGTCAAACTCAAAATGTCAGTTTATGAAACATAACTCCAAAAATACACATGCAATATGTCTAATAATGCCTGAAGAAATGCATCTTTGAGAGTTTTCCTGAAAAAAAAAACATTTGGTACCGTTTGCAAAAACAAAAAGTAATGTTTTACTCAATTTGACAGTTATGTACTTAGAATCCTGAGATAATGCGAATAAAGCAATAAAAATGTATTCCAACATAATTCCTAATCCAAACGTGCAAAGTGTCTAAAAATGCCTGTGATATTGAATACATGTGAGTTTTACTGGATAGAGTTGTTTTTCTATGGTTTGCAAATACAAAAATGAGGTATTACTCAATATGACTGTATACTGTAACACTCAATATGACAGTTATTTAAACATAACTCCTACACCACACATGGAAAACGGCTAATAATGCCTGAAATAATGCATCTTTGGAAGTTTTACACGAAACATATGCTTTTTTATATCTTGCAAATGCAAAAAGTAGTTTTTTACTCAATATGACTATAATGTTCTTAGAATCCTGAGATAATGCGAAAAAAGCAATAAAAATGTATTCAAACATAACTTCTAAACAACACATGCAAAATGGCTAATAATGCCTAGAGATATGTATTTTTGTTAGTAGTACTAGAAAAATGATCTTTTGTAAGGTTTCTAAAGACACAAGTTAGTTTTTTTATTCAATATAACAGTGTGACTGTCAACCTAAATATGAAAGGTTTATAATCATAACTCCAAAACCAAACATGAAATTTGTCTAAAAAAGCCTGTAATATTGAATTTATGTGAGTTTGACCTGAATCAGGTATTTTGGAAAGGTTCAAAAATACAAAAATCAGGTTTTACTGGCCTCATATTGGTCAAACTCAAAATGTCAGTTTATGAAACATAACTCCAAAAATACACATGCAATATGTCTAATAATGCCTGAAGAAATGCATCGTTGAGAGTTTTCCTGAAAAAAACCCATTTGGTACCGTTTCAAAAACAAAAAGTAATGTTTTACTCAATTTGACAGTAATGTACTTAGAATCCTGAGATAATGCGAATAAAGCCATAAAAATGTATTCCAACATAATTCCTAATCCAAACGTGCAAAGTGTCTAAAAATGCCTGTGATATTGAATACATGTGAGTTTTACTAGATACAGTTGTTTTTCTATGGTTTGCAAATACAAAAATGAGGTATTACTCAATATGACTGTATACTGTAACACTCAATATGACAGTTATTTAAACATAACTCCTACACCACACATGGAAAATGGCTAATAATGCCTGAAATAATGCATCTTTGGGAGTTTTACTCGAAACATATGCTTTTTTAAATCTTGCAAATGCAAAAAGTAGTTTTTTACTCAATATGACTATAATGTTCTTAGAATCCTGAGATAATGCGAAAAAAGCAATAAAAATGTATTCAAACATAACTTCTAAACAACACATGCAAAATGGCTAATAATGCCTAGAGATATGTATTTTTGTTAGTAGTACTAGAAAAATGATCTTTTGTAAGGTTTCTAAAGACACAAGTTAGTTTTTTTATTCAATATAACAGTGTGACTGTCAACCTAAATATGAAAGGTTTATAATCATAACTCCAAAACCAAACATGAACTTTGTCTACAAAAGCCTGTAACATTGAATTTATGTGAGTTTGACCTGAATCAGGTATTTTGGAAAGGTTCAAAAATACAAAAATCAGGTTTTACTGGCCTCATATTGGTCAAACTCAAAATGTCAGTTTATGAAACATAACTCCAAAAATACACATGCAATATGTCTAATAATGCCTGAAGAAATGCATCTTTGAGAGTTTTCCTGAAAAAAAAACATTTGGTACCGTTTGCAAAAACAAAAAGTAATGTTTTACTCAATTTGACAGTAATGTACTTAGAATCCTGAGATAATGCGAATAAAGCCATAAAAATGTATTCCAACATAATTCCTAATCCAAACGTGCAAAGTGTCTAAAAATGCCTGTGATATTGAATACATGTGAGTTTTACTAGATACAGTTGTTTTTCTATGGTTTGCAAATACAAAAATGAGGTATTACTCAATATGACTGTATACTGTAACACTCAATATGACAGTTATTTAAACATAACTCCTACACCACACATGGAAAATGGCTAATAATGCCTGAAATAATGCATCTTTGGGAGTTTTACTCGAAACATATGCTTTTTTAAATCTTGCAAATGCAAAAAGTAGTTTTTTACTCAATATGACTATAATGTTCTTAGAATCCTGAGATAATGCGAAAAAAGCAATAAAAATGTATTCAAACATAACTTCTAAACAACACATGCAAAATGGCTAATAATGCCTAGAGATATGTATTTTTGTTAGTAGTACTAGAAAAAATTATCTTTTGTAAGGTTTCTAAAGACACAAGTTAGTTTTTTTATTCAATATAACAGTGTGACTGTCAACCTAAATATGAAAGGTTTATAATCATAACTCCAAAACCAAACATGAACTTTGTCTAAAAAAGCCTGTAATATTGAATTTATGTGAGTTTGACCTGAATCAGGTATTTTGGAAAGGTTCAAAAATACAAAAATCAGGTTTTACTGGCCTCATATTGGTCAAACTCAAAATGTCAGTTTATGAAACATAACTCCAAAAATACACATGCAATATGTCTAATAATGCCTGAAGAAATGCATCTTTAAGAGTTTCCCTGAAAAAAAAACATTTGGTACCGTTTGCAAAAAAAAAAGTAATGTTTTACTCAATTTGTAAGTAATGTACTTAGAATCCTGAGATAATGCGAATAAAGCAATAAAAATGTATTCCAACATAATTCCTAATCCAAACGTGCAAAATGTCTAAAAATGCCTGTGATATTGAATACATGTGAGTTTTACTAGATACAGTTGTTTTTCTATGGTTTGCAAATACAAAAATGAGGTATTACTCAATATGACTGTATACTGTAACACTCAATATGACAGTTATTTAAACATAACTCCTACACCACACATGGAAAATGGCTAATAATGCCTGACATAATGCATCTTTGGGAGTTTTACTCGAAACATATGCTTTTTTAAATCTTGCAAATGCAAAAAGTAGTTTTTTACTCAATATGACTATAATGTTCTTAGAATCCTGAGATAATGCGAAAAAAGCAATAAAAATGTATTCAAACATAACTTCTAAACAACACATGCAAAATGGCTAATAATGCCTAGAGATATGTATTTTTGTTAGTAGTACTAGAAAAATGATCTTTTGTAAGGTTTCTAAAGACACAAGTTAGTTTTTTTATTCAATATAACAGTGTGACTGTCAACCTAAATATGAAAGGTTTATAATCATAACTCCAAAACCAAACATGAACTTTGTCTAAAAAAGCCTGTAATATTGAATTTATGTGAGTTTGACCTGAATCAGGTATTTTGGAAAGGTTCAAAAATACAAAAATCAGGTTTTACTGGCCTCATATTGGTCAAACTCAAAATGTCAGTTTATGCAACATAACTCCAAAAATACACATGCAATATGTCTAATAATGCCTGAAGAAATGCATCTTTGAGAGTTTTCCTGAAAAAAAAAAACATTTGGTACCGTTTGCAAAAACAAAAAGTAATGTTTTACTCAATTTGACAGTAATGTACTTAGAATCCTGAGATAATGCGAATAAAGCCATAAAAATGTATTCCAACATAATTCCTAATCCAAACGTGCAAAGTGTCTAAAAATGCCTGTGATATTGAATACATGTGAGTTTTACTAGATACAGTTGTTTTTCTATGGTTTGCAAATACAAAAATGAGGTATTACTCAATATGACTGTATACTGTAACACTCAATATGACAGTTATTTAAACATAACTCCTACACCACACATGGAAAATGGCTAATAATGCCTGAAATAATGCATCTTTGGGAGTTTTACTCGAAACATATGCTTTTTTAAATCTTGCAAATGCAAAAAGTAGTTTTTTACTCAATATGACTATAATGTTCTTAGAATCCTGAGATAATGCGAAAAAAGCAATAAAAATGTATTCAAACATTACTTCTAAACAACACATGCAAAATGGCTAATAATGCCTAGAGATATGTATTTTTGTTAGTAGTACTAGAAAAATGATCTTTTGTAAGGTTTCTAAAGACACAAGTTAGTTTTTTTATTCAATATAACAGTGTGACTGTCAACCTAAATATGAAAGGTTTATACTCATAACTCCAAAACCAAACATGAACTTTGTCTAAAAAAGCCTGTAATATTGAATTTATGTGAGTTTGACCTGAATCAGGTATTTTGGAAAGGTTCAAAAATACAAAAATCAGGTTTTACTGGCCTCATATTGGTCAAACTCAAAATGTCAGATTATGAAACATAACTCCAAAAATACACATGCAGTATGTCTAATAATGCCTGAAGAAATGCATCTTTGAGAGTTTCCCTGAAAAAAAAACATTTGGTACCGTTTGCAAAAACAAAAAGTAATGTTTTACTCAATTTGACAGTAATGTACTTAGAATCCTGAGATAATGCGAATAAAGCAATAAAAATGTATTCCAACATAATTCCTAATCCAAACGTGCAAAGTGTCTAAAAATGCCTGTGATATTGAATACATGTGAGTTTTACTAGATACAGTTGTTTTTCTATGGTTTGCAAATACAAAAATGAGGTATTACTCAATATGACTGTATACTGTAACACTCAATATGACAGTTATTTAAACATAACTCCTACACCACACATGGAAAATGGCTAATAATGCCTGAAATAATGCATCTTTGGGAGTTTTACTGGAAACATATGCTTTTTTAAATCTTGCAAATGCAAAAAGTAGTTTTTTACTCAATATGACTATAATGTTCTTAGAATCCTGAGATAATGCGAAAAAAGCAATACAAATGTATTCAAACATAAGTTCTAAACAACACATGCAAAATGGCTAATAATGCCTAGAGATATGTATTTTTATTAGTAGGACTAGAAAAATGATCTTTTGTAAGGTTTCTAAAGACACAAGTTAGTTTTTTTATTCAATATAACAGTGTGACTGTCAACCTAAATATGAAAGGTTTATAATCATAACTCCAAAACCAAACATGAAATTTGTCTAAAAAAGCCTGTAATATTGAATTTATGTGAGTTTGTCCTGAATCAGGTATTTTGGAAAGGTTCAAAAATACAAAAATCAGGTTTTACTGGCCTCATATTGGTCAAACTCAAAATGTCAGTTTATGAAACATAACTCCAAAAATACACATGCAATATGTCTAATAATGCCTGAAGAAATGCATCTTTGAGAGTTTTCCTGAAAAAAAAAACATTTGGTACCGTTTGCAAAAACAAAAAGTAATGTTTTACTCAATTTGACAGTAATGTACTTAGAATCCTGAGATAATGCGAATAAAGCAATAAAAATGTATTCCAACATAATTCCTAATCCAAACGTGCAAAGTGTCTAAAAATGCCTGTGATATTGAATAAATGTGAGTTTTACTAGATACAGTTGTTTTTCTATGGTTTGCAAATACAAAAATGAGGTATTACTCAATATGACTGTATACTGTAACACTCAATATGACAGTTATTTAAACATAACTCCTACACCACACATGGAAAATGGCTTGCAAATACAAAAATGAGGTATTACTCAATATGACTGTATACTGTAACACTCAATATGACAGTTATTTAAACATAACTCCTACACCACACATGGAAAATGGCTAATAATGCCTGAAATAATGCATCTTTGGGAGTTTTACTCGAAACATATGCTTTTTTAAATCTTGCAATTGCAAAAAGTAGTTTTTTACTCAATATGACTATAATGTTCTTAGAATCCTGAGATAATGCGAAAAAAGCAATAAAAATGTATTCAAACATAACTTCTAAACAACACATGCAAAATGGCTAATAATGCCTAGAGATATGTATTTGTGTTAGTAGTACTAGAAAAATGATCTTTTGTAAGGTTTCTAAAGACACAAGTTAGTTTTTTTATTCAATATAACAGTGTGACTGTCAACCTAAACATGAAAGGTTTATAATCATAACCATAAAACCAAACATGAAATTTGTCTAAAAAAGCCTGTAATATTGAATTTATGTGAGTTTGACCTGAATCAGGTATTTTGGAAAGGTTCAAAAATACAAAAATCAGGTTTTACTGGCCTCATATTGGTCAAACTCAAAATGTCAGTTTATGAAACATAACTCCAAAAATACACATGCAATATGTCTAATAATGCCTGAAGAAATGCATCTTTGAGAGTTTTCCTGAAAAAAAAAAACATTTGGTACCGTTTGCAAAAACAAAAAGTAATGTTTTACTCAATTTGACAGTAATGTACTTAGAATCCTGAGATAATGCGAATAAAGCCATAAAAATGTATTCCAACATAATTCCTAATCCAAACGTGCAAAGTGTCTAAAAATGCCTGTGATATTGAATACATGTGAGTTTTACTAGATACAGTTGTTTTTCTATGGTTTGCAAATACAAAAATGAGGTATTACTCAATATGACTGTATACTGTAACACTCAATATGACAGTTATTTAAACATAACTCCTACACCACACATGGAAAATGGCTAATAATGCCTGAAATAATGCATCTTTGGGAGTTTTACTCGAAACATATGCTTTTTTAAATCTTGCAAATGCAAAAAGTAGTTTTTTACTCAATATGACTATAATGTTCTTAGAATCCTGAGATAATGCGAAAAAAGCAATAAAAATGTATTCAAACATAACTTCTAAACAACACATGCAAAATGGCTAATAATGCCTAGAGATATGTATTTTTGTTAGTAGTACTAGAAAAATGATCTTTTGTAAGGTTTCTAAAGACACAAGTTAGTTTTTTTATTCAATATAACAGTGTGACTGTCAACCTAAATATGAAAGGTTTATAATCATAACTCCAAAACCAAACATGAACTTTGTCTACAAAAGCCTGTAACATTGAATTTATGTGAGTTTGACCTGAATCAGGTATTTTGGAAAGGTTCAAAAATACAAAAATCAGGTTTTACTGGCCTCATATTGGTCAAACTCAAAAATGTCAGTTTATGAAACATAACTCCAAAAATACACATGCAATATGTCTAATAATGCCTGAAGAAATGCATCTTTGAGAGTTTTCCTGAAAAAAAAACATTTGGTACCGTTTGCAAAAACAAAAAGTAATGTTTTACTCAATTTGACAGTAATGTACTTAGAATCCTGAGATAATGCGAATAAAGCAATAAAAATGTATTCCAACATAATTCCTAATCCAAACGTGCAAAGTGTCTAAAAATGCCTGTGATATTGAATACATGTGAGTTTTACTAGATACAGTTGTTTTTCTCTGGTTTGCAAATACAAAAATGAGGTATTACTCAATATGACTGTATACTGTAACACTCAATATGACAGTTATTTAAACATAACTCCTACACCACACATGGAAAATGGCTAATAATGCCTGAAATAATGCATCTTTGGGAGTTTTACTCGAAACATATGCTTTTTTAAATCTTGCAAATGCAAAAAGTAGTTTTTTACTCAATATGACTATAATGTTCTTAGAATCCTGAGATAATGCGAAAAAAGCAATAAAAATGTATTCAAACATAACTTCTAAACAACACATGCAAAATGGCTAATAATGCCTAGAGATATGTATTTTTGTTAGTAGTACTAGAAAAATGATCTTTTGTAAGGTTTCTAAAGACACAAGTTAGTTTTTTTATTCAATATAACAGTGTGACTGTCAACCTAAATATGAAAGGTTTATACTCATAACTCCAAAACCAAACATGAACTTTGTCTAAAAAAGCCTGTAATATTGAATTTATGTGAGTTTGACCTGAATCAGGTATTTTGGAAAGGTTCAAAAATACAAAAATCAGGTTTTACTGGCCTCATATTGGTCAAACTCAAAAATGTCAGTTTATGAAACATAACTCCAAAAATACACATGCAATATGTCTAATAATGCCTGAAGAAATGCATCTTTGAGAGTTTTCCTGAAAAAAAAACATTTGGTACCGTTTGCAAAAACAAAAAGTAATGTTTTACTCAATTTGACAGTAATGTACTTAGAATCCTGAGATAATGCGAATAAAGCAATAAAAATGTATTCCAACATAATTCCTAATCCAAACGTGCAAAGTGTCTAAAAATGCCTGTGATATTGAATACATGTGAGTTTTACTAGATACAGTTGTTTTTCTCTGGTTTGCAAATACAAAAATGAGGTATTACTCAATATGACTGTATACTGTAACACTCAATATGACAGTTATTTAAACATAACTCCTACACCACACATGGAAAATGGCTAATAATGCCTGAAATAATGCATCTTTGGGAGTTTTACTCGAAACATATGCTTTTTTAAATCTTGCAAATGCAAAAAGTAGTTTTTTACTCAATATGACTATAATGTTCTTAGAATCCTGAGATAATGCGAAAAAAGCAATAAAAATGTATTCAAACATAACTTCTAAACAACACATGCAAAATGGCTAATAATGCCTAGAGATATGTATTTTTGTTAGTAGTACTAGAAAAATGATCTTTTGTAAGGTTTCTAAAGACACAAGTTAGTTTTTTTATTCAATATAACAGTGTGACTGTCAACCTAAATATGAAAGGTTTATACTCATAACTCCAAAACCAAACATGAACTTTGTCTAAAAAAGCCTGTAATATTGAATTTATGTGAGTTTGACCTGAATCAGGTATTTTGGAAAGGTTCAAAAATACAAAAATCAGGTTTTACTGGCCTCATATTGGTCAAACTCAAAATGTCAGTTTATGAAACATAACTCCAAAAATACACATGCAGTATGTCTAATAATGCCTGAAGAAATGCATCTTTGAGAGTTTCCCTGAAAAAAAACATTTGGTACCGTTTGCAAAAACAAAAAGTAATGTTTTACTCAATTTGACAGTAATGTACTTAGAATCCTGAGATAATGCGAATAAAGCAATAAAAATGTATTCCAACATAATTCCTAATCCAAACGTGCAAAGTGTCTAAAAATGCCTGTGATATTGAATACATGTGAGTTTTACTAGATACAGTTGTTTTTTCTATGGTTTGCAAATACAAAAATGAGGTATTACTCAATATGACTGTATACTGTAACACTCAATATGACAGTTATTTAAACATAACTCCTACACCACACATGGAAAATGGCTAATAATGCCTGAAATAATGCATCTTTGGGAGTTTTACTGGAAACATATGCTTTTTTAAATCTTGCAAATGCAAAAAGTAGTTTTTTACTCAATATGACTATAATGTTCTTAGAATCCTGAGATAATGCGAAAAAAGCAATAAAAATGTATTCAAACATAACTTCTAAACAACACATGCAAAATGGCTAATAATGCCTAAAGATATGTATTTTTGTTAGTAGTACTAGAAAAATGATCTTTTGTAAGGTTTCTAAAGACACAAGTTAGTTTTTTTATTCAATATAACAGTGTGACTGTCAACCTAAATATGAAAGGTTTATAATCATAACTCCAAAACCAAACATGAAATTTGTCTAAAAAAGCCTGTAATATTGAATTTATGTGAGTTTGACCTGAATCAGGTATTTTGGAAAGGTTCAAAAATACAAAAATCAGGTTTTACTGGCCTCATATTGGTCAAACTCAAAATGTCAGTTTATGAAACATAACTCCAAAAATACACATGCAATATGTCTAATAATGCCTGAAGAAATGCATCTTTGAGAGTTTTCCTGAAAAAAAAACATTTGGTACCGTTTGCAAAAACAAAAAGTAATGTTTTACTCAATTTGACAGTAATGTACTTAGAATCCAAAGATTATCCGAATAAAGCAATAACAATGTATTCCAACATAATTCCTAATCCAAACGTGCAAAGTGTCTAAAAATGCCTGTGATATTGAATACATGTGTGTTTTACTAGATACAGTTGTTTTTCTATGGTTTGCAAATACAAAAAAGAGGTATTACTCAATATGACTGTATACTGTAACACTCAATATGACAGTTATTTAAACATAACTCCTACACCACACATGGAAAATGGCTAATAATGCCTGAAATAATGCATCTTTGGGAGTTTTACTGGAAACATATGCTTTTTTAAATCTTGCAAATGCAAAAAGTAGTTTTTTAATCAATATGACTATAATGTTCTTAGAATCCTGAGATAATGCGAAAAAAGCAATACAAATGTATTCAAACATAACTTATAAACAACACATGCAAAATGGCTAATAATGCCTAGAAATATGTATTTTTGTTAGTAGTACTAGAAAAATGATCTTTTGTAAGGTTTCTAAAGACACAAGTTAGTTTTTTTATTCAATATAACAGTGTGACTGTCAACCTAAATATGAAAGGTTTATAATCATAACTCCAAAACAAAACATGAACTTTGTCTAAAAAAGCCTGTAATATTGAATTTATGTGAGTTTGACCTGAATCAGGTATTTTGGAAAGGTTCAAAAATACAAAAATCAGGTTTTACTGGCCTCATATTGGTCAAACTCTAAATGTCAGTTTATGAAACATAACTCCAAAAATACACATGCAATATGTCTAATAATGCCTGAAGAAATGCATCTTTGAGAGTTTTCCTGAAAAAAAAAACATTTGGTACCGTTTGCAAAAACAAAAAGTAATGTTTTACTCAATTTGACAGTAATGTACTTAGAATCCTGAGATAATGTGAATAAAGCAATAAAAATGTATTCCAACATAATTCCTAATCCAAACGTGCAAAGTGTCCATAAATGCCTGTGATATTGAATACATGTGAGTTTTACTAGATACAGTTGTTTTTCTATGGTTTGCAAATACAAAAATGAGGTATTACTCAATATGACTGTATACTGTAACACTCAATATGACAGTTATTTAAACATAACTCCTACACCACACATGGAAAATGGCTAATAATGCCTGAAATAATGCATCTTTGGGAGTTTTACTGGGAACATATGCTTTTTTAAATCTTGCAAATGCAAAAATTAGTTTTTTAATCAATATGACTATAATGTTCTTAGAATCCTGAGATAATGCGAAAAAAGCAATACAAATGTATTCAAACATAACCGTCTAAACAACACATGCAAAATGGCTAATAATGCCTAGAGATATGTATTTTTGTTAGCAGTACTAGAAAAATGATCTTTTGTAAGGTTTCTAAAGACAAAAGTTAGTTTTTTATTCAATATAACAGTGTGACTGTCAACCTAAATATGAAAGGTTTATAATCATAACTCCAAAACCAAACATGAACTTTGTCTAAAAAAGCCTGTAATATTGAATTTATGTGAGTTTGACCTGAATCAGGTATTTTGGAAAGGTTCAACAATACAAAAATCAGGTTTTACTGGCCTCATATTGGTCAAACTCAAAATGTCAGTTTATGAAACATAACTCCAAAAATACACATGCAATATGTCTAATAATGCCTGAAGAAATAAATCTTTGAGAGTTTCCCTGAAAAAAAACATTTGGTACCGTTTGCAAAAACAAAAAGTAATGTTTTACTCAATTTGACAGTAATGTACTTAGAATCCTGAGATAATGCGAATAAAGCAATAAAAATGTATTCAAACATAACTTCTAAACAACACATGCAAAATGGCTAATAATGCCTAGAGATATGTATTTTTGTTAGTAGTACTAGAAAAATGATCTTTTGTAAGGTTTCTAAAGACACAAGTTAGTTTTTTTATTCAATATAACAGTGTGACTGTCAACCTAAATATGAAAGGTTTATAATCATAACTCCAAAACCAAACATGAAATTTGTCTAAAAAAGCCTGTAATATTGAATTTATGTGAGTTTGACCTGAATCAGGTATTTTGGAAAGGTTCAAAAATACAAAAATCAGGTTTTACTGGCCTCATATTGGTCAAACTCAAAATGTCAGTTTATGAAACATAACTCCAAAAATACACATGCAATATGTCTAATAATGCCTGAAGAAATGCATCTTTGAGAGTTTTCCTGAAAAAAAAACATTTGGTACCGTTTGCAAAAACAAAAAGTAATGTTTTACTCAATTAGACAGTAATGTACTTAGAATCCTGAGATAATGCGAATAAAGCAATAAAAATGTATTCCAACATAATTCCTAATCCAAACGTGCAAAGTGTCTAAAAATGCCTGTGATATTGAATACATGTGAGTTTTACTAGATACAGTTGTTTTTCTATGGTTTGCAAATACAAAAATGAGGTATTACTCAATATGACTGTATACTGTAACACTCAATATGACAGTTATTTAAACATAACTCCTACACCACACATGGAAAATGGCTAATAATGCCTGAAATAATGCATCTTTGGGAGTTTTACTGGAAACATATGCTTTTTTAAATCTTGCAAATGCAAAAAGTAGTTTTTTACTCAATATGACTATAATGTTCTTAGAATCCTGAGATAATGCGAAAAAAGCAATAAAAATGTATTCAAACATAACTTCTAAACAACACATGCAAAATGGCTAATAATGCCTAGAGATATGTACTTTTGTTAGTAGTACTAGAAAAATGATCTTTTGTAAGGTTTCTAAAGACACAAGTTAGTTTTTTTATTCAATATAACAGTGTGACTGTCAACCTAATTATGAAAGGTTTATAATCATAACTCCAAAACCAAACATGAAATTTGTCTAAAAAAAGCCTGTAATATTGAATTTATGTGAGTTTGACCTGAATCAGGTATTTTGGAAAGGTTCAAAAATACAAAAATCAGGTTTTACTGGCCTCATATTGGTCAAACTCAAAATGTCAGTTTATGAAACATAACTCCCAAAAATACACATGCAATATGTCTAATAATGCCTGAAGAAATGCATCTTTGAGAGTTTTCCTGAAAAAAAAAAAACATTTGGTACCGTTTGCAAAAACAAAAAGTAATGTTTTACTCAATTTGACAGTAATGTACTTAGAATCCAGAGATAATGCGAATAAAGCAATAACAATGTATTCCAACATAATTCCTAATCCAAACGTGCAAAGTGTCTAAAAATGCCTGTGATATTGAATACATGTGAGTTTTACTAGATACAGTTGTTTTTCTATGGTTTGCAAATACAAAAATGAGGTATTACTCAATATGACTGTATACTGTAACACTCAATATGACAGTTATTTAAACATAACTCCTACACCACACATGGAAAATGGCTAATAATGCCTGAAATAATGCATCTTTGGGAGTTTTACTGGAAACATATGCTTTTTTAAATCTTGCAAATGCAAAAAGTAGTTTTTTACTCAATATGACTATAATGTTCTTAGAATCCTGAGATAATGCGAAAAAAGCAATACAAATGTATTCAAACATAACCGTCTAAACGACACATGCAAAATGGCTAATAATGCCTAGAGATATGTATTTTTGTTAGCAGTACTAGAAAAATGATCTTTTGTAAGGTTTCTAAAGACAAAAGTTAGTTTTTTTATTCAATATAACAGTGTGACTGTCAACCTAAATATGAAAGGTTTATAATCATAACTCCAAAACCAAACATGAACTTTGTCTAAAAAAGCCTGAAATATTGAATTTATGTGAGTTTGACCTGAATCAGGTATTTTGGAAAGGTTCAAAAATACAAAAATCAGGTTTTACTGGCCTCATATTGGTCAAATTCAAAATGTCAGTTTATGAAACATAACTCCAAAAATACACATGCAATATGTCTAATAATGCCTGAAAAAATGCATCTTTGAGAGTTTCCCTGAAAAAAAAACATTTGGTACCGTTTGCAAAAACAAAAAGTAATGTTTTACTCAATTTGACAGTAATGTACTTAGAATCCTGAGATAATGCGAATAAAGCAATAAAAATGTATTCCAACATAATTCCTAATCCAAACGTGCAAAGTGTCTAAAAATGCCTGTGATATTGAATACATGTGAGTTTTACTAGATACAGTTGTTTTTCTATGGTTTGCAAATACAAAAATGAGGTATTACTCAATATGACTGTATACTGTAACACTCAATATGACAGTTATTTAAACATAACTCCTACACCACACATGGAAAATGGCTAATAATGCCTGAAATAATGCATCTTTGGGAGTTTTACTCGAAACATATGCTTTTTTAAATCTTGCAAATGCAAAAAGTAGTTTTTTACTCAATATGACTATAATGTTCTTAGAATCCTGAGATAATGCGAAAAAAGCAATAAAAATGTATTCAAACATAACTTCTAAACAACACATGCAAAATGGCTAATAATGCCTAGAGATATGTATTTTTGTTAGTAGTACTAGAAAAATGATCTTTTGTAAGGTTTCTAAAGACACAAGTTAGTTTTTTTATTCAATATAACAGTGTGACTGTCAACCTAAATATGAAAGGTTTATAATCATAACTCCAAAACCAAACATGAAATTTGTCTAAAAAAGCCTGTAATATTGAATTTATGTGAGTTTGACCTGAATCAGGTATTTTGGAAAGGTTCAAAAATACAAAAATCAGGTTTTACTGGCCTCATATTGGTCAAAATCAAAATGTCAGTTTATGAAACATAACTCCAAAAATACACATGCAATATGTCTAATAATGCCTGAAGAAATGCATCTTTGAGAGTTTTCCTGAAAAAAAAACATTTGGTACCGTTTGCAAAAACAAAAAGTAATGTTTTACTCAATTTGACAGTAATGTACTTAGAATCCTGAGATAATGCGAATAAAGCAATAAAAATGTATTCCAACATAATTCCTAATCCAAACGTGCAAAGTGTCTAAAAATGCCTGTGATATTGAATACATGTGAGTTTTACTAGATACAGTTGTTTTTCTATGGTTTGCAAATACAAAAATGAGGTATTACTCAATATGACTGTATACTGTAACACTCAATATGACAGTTATTTAAACATAACTCCTACACCACACATGGAAAATGGCTAATAATGCCTGAAATAATGCATCTTTGGGAGTTTTACTGGAAACATATGCTTTTTTAAATCTTGCAAATGCAAAAATTAGTTTTTTAATCAATATGACTATAATGTTCTTAGAATCCTGAGATAATGCGAAAAAAGCAATACAAATGTATTCAAACATAACTTCTAAACAACACATGCAAAATGGCTAATAATGCCTAGAGATATGTATTTTTGTTAGTAGTACTAGAAAAATGATCTTTTGTAAGGTTTCTAAAGACACAAGTTAGTTTTTTTATTCAATATAACAGTGTGACTGTCAACCTAAATATGAAAGGTTTATAATCATAACTCCAAAACCAAACATGAAATTTGTCTAAAAAAGCCTGTAACATTGAATGTATGTGAGTTTGACCTGAATCAGGTATTTTGGAAAGGTTCAAAAATACAAAAATCAGGTTTTACTGGCCTCATATTGGTCAAACTCAAAATGTCAGTTTATGAAACATAACTCCAAAAATACACATGCAATATGTCTAATAATGCCTGAAGAAATAAATCTTTGAGAGTTTCCCTGAAAAAAAACATTTGGTACCGTTTGCAAAAACAAAAAGTAATGTTTTACTCAATTTGACAGTAATGTACTTAGAATCCTGAGATAATGCGAATAAAGCAATAAAAATGTATTCAAACATAACTTCTAAACAACACATGCAAAATGGCTAATAATGCCTAGAGATATGTATTTTTGTTAGTAGTACTAGAAAAATGATCTTTTGTAAGGTTTCTAAAGACACAAGTTAGTTTTTTTATTCAATATAACAGTGTGACTGTCAACCTAAATATGAAAGGTTTATAATCATAACTCCAAAACCAAACATGAAATTTGTCTAAAAAAGCCTGTAATATTGAATTTATGTGAGTTTGACCTGAATCAGGTATTTTGGAAAGGTTCAAAAATACAAAAATCAGGTTTTACTGGCCTCATATTGGTCAAACTCAAAATGTCAGTTTATGAAACATAACTCCAAAAATACACATGCAATATGTCTAATAATGCCTGAAGAAATGCATCTTTGAGAGTTTTCCTGAAAAAAAAACATTTGGTACCGTTTGCAAAAACAAAAAGTAATGTTTTACTCAATTAGACAGTAATGTACTTAGAATCCTGAGATAATGCGAATAAAGCAATAAAAATGTATTCCAACATAATTCCTAATCCAAACGTGCAAAGTGTCTAAAAATGCCTGTGATATTGAATACATGTGAGTTTTACTAGATACAGTTGTTTTTCTATGGTTTGCAAATACAAAAATGAGGTATTACTCAATATGACTGTATACTGTAACACTCAATATGACAGTTATTTAAACATAACTCCTACACCACACATGGAAAATGGCTAATAATGCCTGAAATAATGCATCTTTGGGAGTTTTACTGGAAACATATGCTTTTTTAAATCTTGCAAATGCAAAAAGTAGTTTTTTACTCAATATGACTATAATGTTCTTAGAATCCTGAGCATAATGCGAAAAAAGCAATAAAAATGTATTCAAACATAACTTCTAAACAACACATGCAAAATGGCTAATAATGCCTAGAGATATGTACTTTTGTTAGTAGTACTAGAAAAATGATCTTTTGTAAGGTTTCTAAAGACACAAGTTAGTTTTTTTATTCAATATAACAGTGTGACTGTCAACCTAATTATGAAAGGTTTATAATCATAACTCCAAAACCAAACATGAAATTTGTCTAAAAAAGCCTGTAATATTGAATTTATGTGAGTTTGACCTGAATCAGGTATTTTGGAAAGGTTCAAAAATACAAAAATCAGGTTTTACTGGCCTCATATTGGTCAAACTCAAAATGTCAGTTTATGAAACATAACTCCAAAAATACACATGCAATATGTCTAATAATGCCTGAAGAAATGCATCTTTGAGAGTTTTCCTGAAAAAAAAAAAACATTTGGTACCGTTTGCAAAAACAAAAAGTAATGTTTTACTCAATTTGACAGTAATGTACTTAGAATCCAGAGATAATGCGAATAAAGCAATAACAATGTATTCCAACATAATTCCTAATCCAAACGTGCAAAGTGTCTAAAAATGCCTGTGATATTGAATACATGTGAGTTTTACTAGATACAGTTGTTTTTCTATGGTTTGCAAATACAAAAATGAGGTATTACTCAATATGACTGTATACTGTAACACTCAATATGACAGTTATTTAACATAACTCCTACACCACACATGGAAAATGGCTAATAATGCCTGAAATAATGCATCTTTGGGAGTTTTACTGGAAACATATGCTTTTTTAAATCTTGCAAATGCAAAAAGTAGTTTTTTACTCAATATGACTATAATGTTCTTAGAATCCTGAGATAATGCGAAAAAAGCAATACAAATGTATTCAAACATAACCGTCTAAACGACACATGCAAAATGGCTAATAATGCCTAGAGATATGTATTTTTGTTAGCAGTACTAGAAAAATGATCTTTTGTAAGGTTTCTAAAGACAAAAGTTAGTTTTTTTTATTCAATATAACAGTGTGACTGTCAACCTAAATATGAAAGGTTTATAATCATAACTCCAAAACCAAACATGAACTTTGTCTAAAAAAGCCTGAAATATTGAATTTATGTGAGTTTGACCTGAATCAGGTATTTTGGAAAGGTTCAAAAATACAAAAATCAGGTTTTACTGGCCTCATATTGGTCAAATTCAAAATGTCAGTTTATGAAACATAACTCCAAAAATACACATGCAATATGTCTAATAATGCCTGAAAAAATGCATCTTTGAGAGTTTCCCTGAAAAAAAAACATTTGGTACCGTTTGCAAAAACAAAAAGTAATGTTTTACTCAATTTGACAGTAATGTACTTAGAATCCTGAGATAATGCGAATAAAGCAATAAAAATGTATTCCAACATAATTCCTAATCCAAACGTGCAAAGTGTCTAAAAATGCCTGTGATATTGAATACATGTGAGTTTTACTAGATACAGTTGTTTTTCTATGGTTTGCAAATACAAAAATGAGGTATTACTCAATATGACTGTATACTGTAACACTCAATATGACAGTTATTTAAACATAACTCCTACACCACACATGGAAAATGGCTAATAATGCCTGAAATAATGCATCTTTGGGAGTTTTACTCGAAACATATGCTTTTTTAAATCTTGCAAATGCAAAAAGTAGTTTTTTACTCAATATGACTATAATGTTCTTAGAATCCTGAGATAATGCGAAAAAAGCAATAAAAATGTATTCAAACATAACTTCTAAACAACACATGCAAAATGGCTAATAATGCCTAGAGATATGTATTTTTGTTAGTAGTACTAGAAAAATGATCTTTTGTAAGGTTTCTAAAGACACAAGTTAGTTTTTTTATTCAATATAACAGTGTGACTGTCAACCTAAATATGAAAGGTTTATAATCATAACTCCAAAACCAAACATGAAATTTGTCTAAAAAAGCCTGTAATATTGAATTTATGTGAGTTTGACCTGAATCAGGTATTTTGGAAAGGTTCAAAAATACAAAAATCAGGTTTTACTGGCCTCATATTGGTCAAAATCAAAATGTCAGTTTATGAAACATAACTCCAAAAATACACATGCAATATGTCTAATAATGCCTGAAGAAATGCATCTTTGAGAGTTTTCCTGAAAAAAAAACATTTGGTACCGTTTGCAAAAACAAAAAGTAATGTTTTACTCAATTTGACAGTAATGTACTTAGAATCCTGAGATAATGCGAATAAAGCAATAAAAATGTATTCCAACATAATTCCTAATCCAAACGTGCAAAGTGTCTAAAAATGCCTGTGATATTGAATACATGTGAGTTTTACTAGATACAGTTGTTTTTCTATGGTTTGCAAATACAAAAATGAGGTATTACTCAATATGACTGTATACTGTAACACTCAATATGACAGTTATTTAAACATAACTCCTACACCACACATGGAAAATGGCTAATAATGCCTGAAATAATGCATCTTTGGGAGTTTTACTGGAAACATATGCTTTTTTAAATCTTGCAAATGCAAAAATTAGTTTTTTAATCAATATGACTATAATGTTCTTAGAATCCTGAGATAATGCGAAAAAAGCAATACAAATGTATTCAAACATAACTTCTAAACAACACATGCAAAATGGCTAATAATGCCTAGAGATATGTATTTTTGTTAGTAGTACTAGAAAAATGATCTTTTGTAAGGTTTCTAAAGACACAAGTTAGTTTTTTTATTCAATATAACAGTGTGACTGTCAACCTAAATATGAAAGGTTTATAATCATAACTCCAAAACCAAACATGAAATTTGTCTAAAAAAGCCTGTAACATTGAATGTATGTGAGTTTGACCTGAATCAGGTATTTTGGAAAGGTTCAAAAATACAAAAATCAGGTTTTACTGGCCTCATATTGGTCAAACTCAAAATGTCAGTTTATGAAACATAACTCCAAAAATACACATGCAATATGTCTAATAATGCCTGAAGAAATGCATCTTTGAGAGTTTTCCTGAAAAAAAAACATTTGGTACCGTTTGCAAAAACAAAAAGTAATGTTTTACTCAATTTGACAGTAATGTACTTAGAATCCTGAGATAATGCGAATAAAGCAATAAAAATGTATTCCAACATAATTCCTAATCCAAACGTGCAAAGTGTCTAAAAATTCCTGTGATATTGAATACATGTGAGTTTTACTAGATACAGTTGTTTTTCTATGGTTTGCAAATACAAAAATGAGGTATTACTCAATATGACTGTATACTGTAACACTCAATATGACAGTTATTTAAACATAACTCCTACACCACACATGGAAAATGGCTAATAATGCCTGAAATAATGCATCTTTGGGAGTTTTACTGGAAACATATGCTTTTTTAAATCTTGCAAATGCAAAAAGTAGTTTTTTACTCAATATGACTATAATGTTCTTAGAATCCTGAGATAATGCGAAAAAAGCAATAAAAATGTATTCAAACATAACTTCTAAACAACACATGCAAAATGGCTAATAATGCCTACAGATATGTATTTTTGTTAGTAGTACTAGAAAAATGATCTTTTGTAAGGTTTCTAAAGACACAAGTTAGTTTTTTTTTTCAATATAACAGTGTGACTGTCAACCTAAATATGAAAGGTTTATAATCATAACTCCAAAACCAAACGTGAAATTTTTCTAAAAAAGCCTGTAATATTGAATTTATGTGAGTTTGACCTGAATCAGGTATTTTGGAAAGGTTCAAAAATACAAAAATCAGGTTTTACTGGCCTCATATTGGTCAAACTCAAAATGTCAGTTTATGAAACATAACTCCAAAAATACACATGCAATATGTCTACTAATGCCTGAAGAAATGCATCTTTGAGAGTTTCCCTGAAAAAAAAAAACATTTGGTACCGTTTGCAAAAACAAAAAGTAATGTTTTACTCAATTTGACAGTAATGTACTTAGAATCCTGAGATAATGCGAATAAAGCAATAAAAATGTATTCCAACATAATTCCTAATCCAAACGTGCAAAGTGTCTAAAAATGCCTGTGATATTGAATACATGTGAGTTTTACTAGATACAGTTGTTTTTCTATGGTTTGCAAATACAAAAATGAGGTATTACTCAATATGACTGTATACTGTAACACTCAATATGACAGTTATTTAAACATAACTCCTACACCACACATGGAAAATGGCTAATAATGCCTGAAATAATGCATTTTTGGGAGTTTTACTCGAAACATATGCTTTTTTAAATCTTGCAAATGCAAAAAGTAGTTTTTTACTCAATATGACTATAATGTTCTTAGAATCCTGAGATAATGCGAAAAAAGCAATAAAAATGTATTCAAACATAACTTCTAAACAACACATGCAAATTGGCTAATAATGCCTAGAGATATGTATTTTTGTTAGTAGTACTAGAAAAATGATCTTTTGTAAGGTTTCTAAAGACACAAGTTAGTTTTTTTTTTTCAATATAACAGTGTGACTGTCAACCTAAATATGAAAGGTTTATAATCATAACTCCAAAACCAAACATGAAATTTGTCTAAAAAAGCCTGTAACATTGAATTTATGTGAGTTTGACCTGAATCAGGTATTTTGGAAAGGTTCAAAAATACAAAAATCAGGTTTTACTGGCCTCATATTGGTCAAACTCAAAATGTCAGTTTATGAAACATAACTACAAAAATACACATGCAATATGTCTAATAATGCCTGAAGAAATGCATCTTTGAGAGTTTCCCTGAAAAAAAACATTTGGTACCGTTTGCAAAAACAAAAAGTAATGTTTTACTCAATTTGACAGTAATGTACTTAGAATCCTGAGATAATGCGAATAAAGCAATAAAAATGTATTCCAACATAATTCCTAATCCAAACGTGCAAAGTGTCTAAAAATGCCTGTGATATTGAATACATGTGAGTTTTACTAGATACAGTTGTTTTTCTATGGTTTGCAAATACAAAAATGAGGTATTACTCAATATGACTGTATACTGTAACACTCAATATGACAGTTATTTAAACATAACTCCTACACCACACATGGAAAATGGCTAATAATGCCAGAAATAATGCATATTTGGGAGTTTTACTCGAAACATATGCTTTTTTAAATCTTGCAAATGCAAAAAGTAGTTTTTTACTCAATATGACTATAATGTTCTTAGAATCCTGAGATAATGCGAAAAAAGCAATAAAAATGTATTCAAACATAACTTCTAAACAACACATGCAAAATGGCTAATAATGCCTAGAGATATGTATTTTTGTTAGTAGTACTAGAAAAATGATCTTTTGTAAGGTTTCTAAAGACACAAGTTAGTTTTTTTTTCAATATAACAGTGTGACTGTCAACCTAAATATGAAAGGTTTATAATCATAACTCCAAAACCAAACATGAAATTTGTCTAAAAAAGCCTGTAAGATTGAATTTATGTGAGTTTGACCTGAATCAGGTATTTTGGAAAGGTTCAAAAATACAAAAATCAGGTTTTACTGGCCTCATATTGGTCAACTCAAAATGTCAGTTTATGAAACATAACTCCAAAAATACACATGCAATATGTCTAATAATGCCTGAAGAAATGCATCTTTGAGAGTTTCCTGAAAAAAAAACTTTTGGTACCGTTTGCAAAAACAAAAAGTAATGTTTTACTCAATTTGACAGTAATGTACTTAGAATCCTGAGATAATGCGAATAAAGCAATAAAAATGTATTCCAACATAATTCCTAATCCAAACGTGCAAAGTGTCTAAAAATGCCTGTGATATTGAATACATGTGAGTTTTACTAGATACAGTTGTTTTTCTATGGTTTGCAAATACAAAAATGAGGTATTACTCAATATGACTGTATACTGTAACACTCAATATGACAGTTATTTAAACATAACTCCTACACCACACATGGAAAATGGCTAATAATGCCTGAAATAATGCATCTTTGGGAGTTTTACTCGAAACATATGCTTTTTTAAATTTTGCAAATGCAAAAAGTATTTTTTTACTCAATATGACTATAATGTTCTTAGAATCCTGAGATAAGGCGAAAAAAGCAATAAAAATGTATTCAAACATAACTTCTAAACAACACATGCAAAATGGCTAATAATGCCTAGAGATATGTATTTTTGTTAGTAGTACTAGAAAAATGATCTTTTGTAAGGTTTCTAAAGACAAAAGTTAGTTTTTTTATTCAATATAACAGTATGACTGTCAACCTAAATATGAAAGGTTTATAATCATAACTCCAAAACCAAACATGAAATTTGTCTAAAAAAGCCTGTAATATTGAATTTATGTGAGTTTGACCTGAATCAGGTATTTTGGAAAGGTTCAAAAATACAAAAATCAGGTTTTACTGGCCTCGTATTGGTCAAACTCGAAATGTCAGTTTATGAAACATAACTCCAAAAATACACATGCAATATGTCTAATAATGCCTGAAGAAATGCATCTTTGAGAGTTTCCCTGAAAAAAAAAACATTTGGTACCGTTTGCAAAAACAAAAAGTAATGTTTTACTCAATTTGACAGTAATGTACTTAGAATCCTGAGATAATGCGAATAAAGCAATACAAATGTATTCCAACATAATTCCTAATCCAAACGTGCAAAGTGTCTAAAAATGCCTGTGATATTGAATACATGTGAGTTTTATTAGATACAGTTGTTTTTCTATGGTTTGCAAATACAAAAATGAGGTATTACTCAATATGACTGTATACTGTAACACTCAATATGACAGTTATTTAAACATAACTCCTACACCACACATGGAAAATGGCTAATAATGCCTGAAATAATGCATCTTTGGGAGTTTTACTCGAAACATATGCTTTTTTAAATCTTGCAAATGCAAAAAGTAGTTTTTTACTCAATATGACTATAATGTTCTTAGAATCCTGAGATAATGCGAAAAAAGCAATAAAAATGTATTCAAACATAACTTCTAAACAACACATGCAAAATGGCTAATAATGCCTAGAGATATGTATTTTTGTTAGTAGTACTAGAAAAATGATCTTTTGTAAGGTTTCTAAAGACACAAGTTAGTTTTTTTATTCAATATAACAGTGTGACTGTCAATCTAAATATGAAAGGTTTATAATCATAACTCCAAAACCAAACATGAACTTTGTCTAAAAAAGCCTGTAATATTGAATTTATGTGAGTTTGACCTGAATCAGGTATTTTGGAAAGGTTCAAAAATACAAAAATCAGGTTTTACTGGCCTCATATTGGTCAAACTCAAAATGTCAGTTTATGAAACATAACTCCAAAAATACACATGCAATATGTCTAATAATGCCTGAAGAAATGCATCTTTGAGAGTTTCCCTGAAAAAAAAAACATTTGGTACCGTTTGCAAAAACAAAAAGTAATGTTTTACTCAATTTGACAGTAATGTACTTAGTATCCTGAGATAATGCGAATAAAGCAATAAAAATGTATTCCAACATAATTCCTAATCCAAACGTGCAAAGTGTCTAAAAATGCCTGTGATATTGAATACATGTGAGTTTTACTAGATACACTTGTTTTTCTATGTTTTGCAAATACAAAAATGAGGTATTACTCAATATGACTGTATACTGTAACACTCAATATTACAGTTATTTAAACATAACTCCTACACCACACATGGAAAATGGCTAATAATGCCTGAAATAATGCATCTTTGGGAGTTTTACTGGGAACATATGCTTTTTTAAATCTTGCAAATGCAAAAAGTAGTTTTTTACTCAATATGACTATAATGTTCTTAGAATCCTGAGATAATGCGAAAAAAGCAATAAAAATGTATTCAAACATAACTTCTAAACAACACATGCAAAATGGCTAATAATGCCTAGAGATATGTATTTTTGTTAGTAGTACTAGAAAAATGATCTTTTGTAAGGTTTCTAAAGACAAAAGTTGGTTTTTTTATTCAATATAACAGTGTGACTGTCAACCTAAATATGAAAGGTTTATAATCATAACTCCAAAACCAAACATGAACTTTGTCTAAAAAAGCCTGTAATATTGAATTTATGTGAGTTGGACCTGAATCAGGTATTTTGGAAAGGTTCAAAAATACAAAAATCAGGTTTTACTGGCCTCATATTGGTCAAACTCAAAATGTCAGTTTATGAAACATAACTCCAAAAATACACATGCAATATGTCTAATAATGCCTGAAGAAATGCATCTTTGAGAGTTTCCCTGAAAAAAAACATTTGGTACCGTTTGCAAAAACAAAAAGTAATGTTTTACTCAATTTGACAGTAATGTACTTAGAATCCTGAGATAATGCGAATAAAGCAATAAAAATGTATTCCAACATAATTCCTAATCCAAACGTGCAAAGTGTCTAAAAATGCCTGTGATATTGAATACATGTGAGTTTTACTAGATACAGTTGTTTTTCTATGGTTTGCAAATACAAAAATGAGGTATTACTCAATATGACTGTATACTGTAACACTCAATATGACAGTTATTTAAACATAACTCCTACACCACACATGGAAAATGGCTAATAATGCCAGAAATAATGCATATTTGGGAGTTTTACTCGAAACATATGCTTTTTTAAATCTTGCAAATGCAAAAAGTAGTTTTTTACTCAATATGACTATAATGTTCTTAGAATCCTGAGATAATGCGAAAAAAGCAATAAAAATGTATTCAAACATAACTTCTAAACAACACATGCAAAATGGCTAATAATGCCTAGAGATATGTATTTTTGTTAGTAGTACTAGAAAAATGATCTTTTGTAAGGTTTCTAAAGACACAAGTTAGTTTTTTTTTCAATATAACAGTGTGACTGTCAACCTAAATATGAAAGGTTTATAATCATAACTCCAAAACCAAACATGAAATTTGTCTAAAAAAGCCTGTAATATTGAATTTATGTGAGTTTGACCTGAATCAGGTATTTCGGAAAGGTTCAAAAATACAAAAATCAGGTTTTACTGGCCTCATATTGGTCAAACTCAAAATGTCAGTTTATGAAACATAACTCCAAAAATACACATGCAATATGTCTAATAATGCCTGAAGAAATGCATCTTTGAGAGTTTCCCTGAAAAAAAAACTTTTGGTACCGTTTGCAAAAACAAAAAGTAATGTTTTACTCAATTTGACAGTAATGTACTTAGAATCCTGAGATAAATCGAATAAAGCAATAAAAATGTATTCCAACATAATTCCTAATCCAAACGTGCAAAGTGTCTAAAAATGCCTGTGATATTGAATACATGTGAGTTTTACTAGATACAGTTGTTTTTCTATGGTTTGCAAATACAAAAATGAGGTATTACTCAATATGACTGTATACTGTAACACTCAATATGACAGTTATTTAAACATAACTCCTACACCACACATGGAAAATGGCTAATAATGCCTGAAATAATGCATCTTTGGGAGTTTTACTCGAAACATATGCTTTTTTAAATTTTGCAAATGCAAAAAGTCTTTTTTTACTCAATATGACTATAACGTTCTTAGAATCCTGAGATAAGGCGAAAAAAGCAATAAAAATGTATTCAAACATAACTTCTAAACAACACATGCAAAATGGCTAATAATGCCTAGAGATATGTATTTTTGTTAGTAGTACTAGAAAAATGATCTTTTGTAAGGTTTCTAAAGACAAAAGTTAGTTTTTTTATTCAATATAACAGTATGACTGTCAACCTAAATATGAAAGGTTTATAATCATAACTCCAAAACCAAACATGAAATTTGTCTAAAAAAGCCTGTAATATTGAATTTATGTGAGTTTGACCTGAATCAGGTATTTTGGAAAGGTTCAAAAATACAAAAATCAGGTTTTACTGGCCTCGTATTGGTCAAACTCAAAATGTCAGTTTATGAAACATAACTCCAAAAATACACATGCAATATGTCTAATAATGCCTGAAGAAATGCATCTTTGAGAGTTTCCCTGAAAAAAAAAACATTTGGTACCGTTTGCAAAAACAAAAAGTAATGTTTTACTCAATTTGACAGTAATGTACTTAGAATCCTGAGATAATGCGAATAAAGCAATAAAAATGTATTCCAACATAATTCCTAATCCAAACGTGCAAAGTGTCTAAAAATGCCTGTGATATTGAATACATGTGAGTTTTATTAGATACAGTTGTTTTTCTATGGTTTGCAAATACAAAAATGAGGTATTACTCAATATGACTGTATACTGTAACACTCAATATGACAGTTATTTAAACATAACTCCTACACCACACATGGAAAATGGCTAATAATGCCTGAAATAATGCATCTTTGGGAGTTTTACTCGAAACATATGCTTTTTTAAATCTTGCAAATGCAAAAAGTAGTTTTTTACTCAATATGACTATAATGTTCTTAGAATCCTGAGATAATGCGAAAAAAGCAATAAAAATGTATTCAAACATAACTTCTAAACAACACATGCAAAATGGCTAATAATGCCTAGAGATATGTATTTTTGTTAGTAGTACTAGAAAAATGATCTTTTGTAAGGTTTCTAAAGACACAAGTTAGTTTTTTTATTCAATATAACAGTGTGACTGTCAACCTAAATATGAAAGGTTTATAATCATAACTCCAAAACCAAACATGAACTTTGTCTAAAAAAGCCTGTAATATTGAATTTATGTGAGTTTGACCTGAATCAGGTATTTTGGAAAGGTTCAAAAATACAAAAATCAGGTTTTACTGGCCTCATATTGGTCAAACTCAAAATTTCAGTTTATGAAACATAACTCCAAAAATACACATGCAATATGTCTAATAATGCCTGAAGAAATGCATCTTTGAGAGTTTCCCTGAAAAAAAACATTTGGTACCGTTTGCAAAAACAAAAAGTAATGTTTTACTCAATTTGACAGTAATGTACTTAGAATCCTGAGATAATGCGAATAAAGCAATAAAAATGTATTCCAACATAATTCCTAATCCAAACGTGCAAAGTGTCTAAAAATGCCTGTGATATTGAATACATGTGAGTTTTACTAGATACAGTTGTTTTTCTATGATTTGCAAATACAAAAATGAGGTATTACTCAATATGACTGTATACTGTAACACTCAATATGACAGTTATTTAAACATAACTCCTACACCACACATGGAAAATGGCTAATAATGCCAGAAATAATGCATATTTGGGAGTTTTACTCGAAACATATGCTTTTTTAAATCTTGCAAATGCAAAAAGTAGTTTTTTACTCAATATGACTATAATGTTCTTAGAATCCTGAGATAATGCGAAAAAAGCAATAAAAATGTATTCAAACATAACTTCTAAACAACACATGCAAAATGGCTAATAATGCCTAGAGATATGTATTTTTGTTAGTAGTACTAGAAAAATGATCTTTTGTAAGGTTTCTAAAGACACAAGTTAGTTTTTTTTCCAATATAACAGTGTGACTGTCAACCTAAATATGAAAGGTTTATAATCATAACTCCAAAACCAAACATGAAATTTGTCTAAAAAAGCCTGTAATATTGAATTTATGTGAGTTTGACCTGAATCAGGTATTTTGGAAAGGTTCAAAAATACAAAAATCAGGTTTTACTGGCCTCATATTGGTCAAACTCAAAATGTCAGTTTATGAAACATAACTCCAAAAATACACATGCAATATGTCTAATAATGCCTGAAGAAATGCATCTTTGAGAGTTTCCCTGAAAAAAAAACTTTTGGTACCGTTTGCAAAAACAAAAAGTAATGTTTTACTCAATTTGACAGTAATGTACTTAGAATCCTGAGATAATGCGAATAAAGCAATAAAAATTATTGCAACATAATTCCTAATCCAAACGTGCAAAGTGTCTAAAAATGCCTGTGATATTGAATACATGTGAGTTTTACTAGATACAGTTGTTTTTCTATGGTTTGCAAATACAAAAATGAGGTATTACTCAATATGACTGTATACTGTAACACTCAATATGACAGTTATTTAAACATAACTCCTACACCACACATGGAAAATGGCTAATAATGCCTGAAATAATGCATCTTTGGGAGTTTTACTCGAAACATATGCTTTTTTAAATTTTGCAAATGCAAAAAGTATTTTTTTACTCAATATGACTATAATGTTCTTAGAATCCTGAGATAAGGCGAAAAAAGCAATAAAAATGTATTCAAACATAACTTCTAAACAACACATGCAAAATGGCTAATAATGCCTAGAGATATGTATTTTTGTTAGTAGTACTAGAAAAATGATCTTTTGTAAGGTTTCTAAAGACAAAAGTTAGTTTTTTTATTCAATATAACAGTATGACTGTCAACCTAAATATGAAAGGTTTATAATCATAACTCCAAAACCAAACATGAAATTTGTCTAAAAAAGCCTGTAATATTGAATTTATGTGAGTTTGACCTGAATCAGGTATTTTGGAAAGGTTCAAAAATACAAAAATCAGGTTTTACTGGCCTCGTATTGGTCAAACTCAAAATGTCAGTTTATGAAACATAACTCCAAAAATACACATGCAATATGTCTAATAATGCCTGAAAAAATGCATCTTTGAGAGTTTCCCTGAAAAAAAAAACATTTGGTACCGTTTGCAAAAACAAAAAGTAATGTTTTACTCAATTTGACAGTAATGTACTTAGAATCCTGAGATAATGCGAATAAAGCAATAAAAATGTATTCCAACATAATTCCTAATCCAAACGTGCAAAGTGTCTAAAAATGCCTGTGATATTGAATACATGTGAGTTTTATTAGATACAGTTGTTTTTCTATGGTTTGCAAATACAAAAATGAGGTATTACTCAATATGACTGTATACTGTAACACTCAATATGACAGTTATTTAAACATAACTCCTACACCACACATGGAAAATGGCTAATAATGCCTGAAATAATGCATCTTTGGGAGTTTTACTCGAAACATATGCTTTTTTAAATCTTGCAAATGCAAAAAGTAGTTTTTTACTCAATATGACTATAATGTTCTTAGAATCCTGAGATAATGCGAAAAAAGCAATAAAAATGTATTCAAACATAACTTCTAAACAACACATTCAAAATGGCTAATAATGCCTAGAGATATGTATTTTGTTAGTAGTACTAGAAAAATGATCTTTTGTAAGGTTTCTAAAGACACAAGTTAGTTTTTTTTTCCAATATAACAGTGTGACTGTCAACCTAAATATGAAAGGTTTATAATCATAACTCCAAAACCAAACATGAAATTTGTCTAAAAAAGCCTGTAATATTGAATTTATGTGAGTTTGACCTGAATCAGGTATTTTGGAAAGGTTCAAAAATACAAAAATCAGGTTTTACTGGCCTCATATTGGTCAAACTCAAAATGTCAGTTTATGAAACATAACTCCAAAAATACACATGCAATATGTCTAATAAAGCCTGAAGAAATGCATTTTTGAGAGTTTCCCTGAAAAAAAAACTTTAGGTACCGTTTGCTAAAACAAAAAGTAATGTTTTACTCAATTTGACAGTAATGTACTTAGAATCCTGAGATAATGCGAATAAAGCAATAAAAATGTATTCCAACATAATTCCTAATACAAACGTGCAAAGTGTCTAAAAATGCCTGTGATATTGAATACATGTGAGTTTTACTAGATACAGTTGTTTTTCTATGGTTTGCAAATACAAAAATGAGGTATTACTCAATATGACTGTATACTGTAACACTCAATATGACAGTTATTTAAACATAACTCCTACACCACACATGGAAAATGGCTAATAATGCCTGAAATAATGCATCTTTGGGAGTTTTACTCGAAACATATGCTTTTTTAAATCTTGCAAATGCAAAAAGTAGTTTTTTACTCAATATGATTATAATGTTCTTAGAATCCTGAGATAATGCGAAAAAAGCAATAAAAATGTATTCAAACATAACTTCTAAACAACACATGCAAAATGGCTAATAATGCCTAGAGATATGTATTTTTGTTAGTAGTACTAGAAAAATTATCTTTTGTAAGGTTTCTAAAGACACAAGTTAGTTTTTTTTTTCAATATAACAGTGTGACTGTCAACCTAAATATGAAAGGTTTATAATCATAACTCCAAAACCAAACATGAAATTTGTCTAAAAAAGCCTGTAATATTGAATTTATGTGAGTTTGACCTGAATCAGGTATTTTGGAAAGGTTCAAAAATACAAAAATCAGGTTTTACTGGCCTCATATTGGTCAAACTCAAAATGTCAGTTTATGAAACATAACTCCAAAAATACACATGCAATATGTCTAATAATGCCTGAAGAAATGCATCTTTGAGAGTTTCCCTGAAAAAAAAACTTTAGGTACCGTTTGCTAAAACAAAAAGTAATGTTTTACTCAATTTGACAGTAATGTACTTAGAATCCTGAGATAATGCGAATAAAGCAATAAAAATGTATTCCAACATAATTCCTAATCCAAACGTGCAAAGTGTCTAAAAATGCCTGTGATATTGAATACATGTGAGTTTTACTAGATACAGTTGTTTTTCTATGGTTTGCAAATACAAAAATGAGGTATTACTCAATATGACTGTATACTGTAACACTCAATATGACAGTTATTTAAACATAACTCCTACACCACACATGGAAAATGGCTAATAATGCCTGAAATAATGCATCTTTGGGATTTTTACTCGAAACATATGCTTTTTTAAATCTTGCAAATGCAAAAAGTAGTTTTTTACTCAATATGACTATAATGTTCTTAGAATCCTGAGATAATGCGAAAAAAGCAATAAAAATGTATTCAAACATAACTTCTAAACAACACATGCAAAATGGCTAATAATGCCTAGAGATATGTATTTATTTTAGTAGTACTAGAAAAATGATCTTTTGTAAGGTTTCTAAAGACACAAGTTAGTTTTTTTATTCAATATAACAGTGTGACTGTCAACCTAAATATGAAAGGTTTATAATCATAACTCCAAAACCAAACATGAAATTTGTCTAAAAAAGCCTGTAATATTGAATTTATGTGAGTTTGACCTGAATCAGGTATTTTGGAAAGGTTCAAAAATACAAAAATCAGGTTTTACTGGCCTCATATTGGTCAAACTCAAAATGTCAGTTTATGAAACATAACTCCAAAAATACACATGCAATATGTCTAATAATGCCTGAAGAAATGCATCTTTGAGAGTTTCCCTGAAAAAAAAAACTTTAGGTACCGTTTGCAAAAACAAAAAGTAATGTTTTACTCAATTTGACAGTAATGTACTTAGAATACTGAGATAATGCGAATAAAGCAATAAAAATGTATTCCAACATAATTCCTAATTCAAACGTGCAAAGTGTCTAAAAATGCCTGTGATATTGAATACATGTGAGTTTTACTAGATACAGTTGTTTTTCTATGGTTTGCAAATACAAAAATGAGGTATTACTCAATATGACTGTATACTGTAACACTCAATATGACAGTTATTTAAACATAACTCCTACACCACACATGGAAAATGGCTAATAATGCCTGAAATAATGCATCTTTGGGAGTTTTACTGGAAACATATGCTTTTTTAAATCTTGCAAATGCAAAAAGTATTTTTTTACTCAATATGACTATAATGTTCTTAGAATCCTGAGATAAGGCGAAAAAAGCAATAAAAATGTATTCAAAAATAACTTCTAAACAACACATGCAAAATGGCTAATAATGCCTAGAGATATGTATTTTTGTTAGTAGTACTAGAAAAATCATCTTTTGTAAGGTTTCTAAAGACAAAAGTTAGTTTTTTTATTCAATATAACAGTGTGACTGTCAACCTAAATATGAAAGGTTTATAATCATAACTCCAAAACCAAACATGAAATTTGTCTAAAAAAGCCTGTAATATTGAATTTATGTGAGTTTGACCTGAATCAGGTATTTTGGAAAGGTTCAAAAATACAAAAATCAGGTTTTACTGGCCTCATATTGGTCAAACTCAAAATGTCAGTTTATGAAACATAACTCCAAAAATACACATGCAATATGTCTAATAATGCCTGAAGAAATGCATCTTTGAGAGTTTTCCTGAAAAAAAAAACATTTGGTACCGTTTGCAAAAACAAAAAGTAATGTTTTACTCAATTTGACAGTAATGTACTTAAAATCCTGAGATAATGCGAATAAAGCAATAAAAATGTATTCCAACATAATTCCTAATCCAAACGTGCAAAGTGTCTAAAAATGCCTGTGATATTGAATACATGTGAGTTTTACTAGATACAGTTGTTTTTCTATGGTTTGCAAATACAAAAATGAGGTATTACTCAATATGACTGTATACTGTAACACTCAATATGACAGTTATTTAAACATAACTCCTACACCACACATGGAAAATGGCTAATAATGCCTGAAATAATGCATCTTTGGGAGTTTTTCTCGAAATATATGCTTTTTTAAATCTTGCAAATGCAAAAAGTACTTTTTACTCAATATGACTATAATGTTCTTAGAATCCTGAGATAATGCGAAAAAAGCAATAAAAATGTATTCAAACATAACTTCTAAACAACACATGCAAAATGGCTAATAATGCCTAGAGATATGTATTTTTGTTAGTAGTACTAGAAAAATGATCTTTTGTAAGGTTTCTAAAGACACAAGTTAGTTTTTTTATTCAATATAACAGTGTGACTCTCAATCTAAATATGAAAGGTTTATAATCATAACTCCAAAACCAAACATGAAATTTGTCTAAAAAAGCCTGTAATGTTGAATTTATGTGAGTTTGACCTGAATCAGTTGTTTTGGAAAGGTTCAAAAATACAAAAATCAGGTTTTACTGGCCTCATATTGGTCAAACTCAAAATGTCAGTTTATGAAACATAACTCCAAAAATACACATGCAATATGTCTAATAATGCCTGAAGAAATGCATCTTTGAGAGTTTTCCTGAAAAAAAAACATTTGGTACCATTTGCAAAAACAAAAATTAATGTTTTACTCAATTTGACAGTAATGTACTTAGAATCCTGAGATAATGCGAATAAAGCAATAAAAATGTATTCCAACATAATTCCTAATCCAAACGTGCAAAGTGTCTAAAAATGCCTGTGATATTGAATACATGTGAGTTTTACTAGATTAAGTTGTTTTTCTATGGTTTGCAAATACAAAAATGAGGTATTACTCAATATGACTGTATACTGTAACACTCAATATGACAGTTATTTAAACATAACTCCTACACCACACATGGAAAATGGCTGATAATGCCTGAAATAATGCATCTTTGGGAGTTTTACTCGAAAAATATGCTTTTTTAAATCTTGCAAATGCAAAAAGTAGTTTTTTACTCAATATGACTATAATGTTCTTAGAATCCTGAGATAATGCGAAAAAAGCAATAAAAATGTATTCAAACATAACTTCTAAACAACACATGCAAAAAAGCTAATAATGCCTAGAGATATGTATTTTTGTTAGTAGTACTAGAAAAATGATCTTTTGTAAGGTTTCTAAAGACACAAGTTAGTTTTTTTATTCAATATAACAGTGTGACTGTCAACCTAAATATGAAAGGTTTATAATCATAACTCCAAAACCAAACATGAAATTTGTCTAAAAAAGCCTGTAATATTGAATTTATGTGAGTTTGACCTGAATCAGGTATTTTGGAAAGGTTCAAAAATACAAAAATCAGGTTTTACTGGCCTCATATTGGTCAAACTCAAAATGTCAGTTTATGAAACATAACTCCAAAAATACACATGCAATATGTCTAATAATGCCTGAAGAAATGCAACTTTGAGAGTTTCCCTGAAAAAAAAAACATTTGGTACCGTTTGCAAAAACAAAAAGTAATGTTTTACTTAATTTGACAGTAATGTACTTAGAATCCTGAGATAATGCGAATAAAGCAATACAAATGTATTCCAACATAATTCCTAATCCAAACGTGCAAAGAGTCTAAAAATGCCTGTGGTATTGAATACATGTGAGTTTTACTAGATACAGTTGTTTTTCTATGGTTTGCAAATACAAAAATGAGGTATTACTCAATATGACTGTATACTGTAACACTCAATATGACAGTTATTTAAACATAACTCCTACACCACACATGGAAAATGGCTAATAATGCCTGAAATAATGCATCTTTGGGAGTTTTACTCGAAACATATGCTTTTTTAAATCTTGCAAATGCAAAAAGTAGTTTTTTACTCAATATGACTATAATGTTCTTAGAATCCTGAGATAATGCGAAAAAAGCAATAAAAAAGTATTCAAACATAACTTCTAAACAACACATGCAAAATGGCTAATAATGCCTAGAGACATGTATTTTTGTTAGTAGTACTAGAAAAATGATCTTTTGTAAGGTTTCTAAAGACAAAAGTTAGTTTTTTTATTCAATATAACAGTGTGACTGTCAACCTAAATATGAAAGGTTTATAATCATAACTCCAAAACCAAACATGAAATTTGTCCAAAAAATCCTGTAATATTGAATTTATGTGAGTTTGACCTGAATCAGGTATTTTGGAAAGGTTCAAAAATACAAAAATCAGGTTTTACTGGCCTCATATTGGTCAAACTCAAAATGTCAGTTTATGAAACATAACTCCCAAAATACACATGCAATATGTCTAGTAATGCCTGAAGAAATGCATCTTTGAGAGTTTTCCTGAAAAAAAAAACATTTGGTACCGTTTGCAAAAACAAAAAGTAATGTTTTACTCAATTTGACAGTAATGTACTTAGAATCCTGAGATAATGCGAATAAAGCAATAAAAATGTATTCCAACATAATTCCTAATCCAAACGTGCAAAGTGTCTAAAAATGCCTGTGATATTGAATACATGTGAGTTTTACTAGATACAGTTGTTTTTCTATGGTTTGCAAATACAAAAATGAGGTATTACTCAATATGACTGTATACTGTAACACTCAATAGGACAGTTATTTAAACATAACTCCTACACCACACATGGAAAATGGCTAATAATGCCTGAAATAATGCATCTTTGGGAGTTTTACTCGAAACATATGCTTTTTTAAATCTTGCAAATGCAAAAAGTAGTTTTTTACTCAATATGACTATAATGTTCTTAGAATCCTGAGATAATGCGAAAAAAACAATAAAAATGTATTCAAACATAACTTCTAAACAACACATGCAAAATGGCTAATAATGCCTAGAGATATGTATTTTTGTTAGTAGTACTAGAAAAATGATCTTTTGTAAGGTTTCTAAAGACACAAGTTAGTTTTTTTATTCAATATAACAGTGTGACTGTCAACCTAAATATGAAAGGTTTATAATCATAACTCCAAAACCAAACATGAACTTTGTCTAAAAAAGCCTGTAATGTTGAATTTACGTGAGTTTGACCTGAATCAGGTATTTTGGAAAGGTTCAAAAATACAAAAATCAGGTTTTACTGGCCTCATATTGGTCAAACTCAAAATGTCAGTTTATGAAACATAACTCCAAAAATACACATGCAATATGTCTAATAAAGCCTGAAGAAATGCATTTTTGAGAGTTTCCCTGAAAAAAAAACTTTAGGTACCGTTTGCTAAAACAAAAAGTAATGTTTTACTCAATTTGACAGTAATGTACTTAGAATCCTGAGATAATGCGAATAAAGCAATAAAAATGTATTCCAACATAATTCCTAATACAAACGTGCAAAGTGTCTAAAAATGCCTGTGATATTGAATACATGTGAGTTTTACTAGATACAGTTGTTTTTCTATGGTTTGCAAATACAAAAATGAGGTATTACTCAATATGACTGTATACTGTAACACTCAATATGACAGTTATTTAAACATAACTCCTACACCACACATGGAAAATGGCTAATAATGCCTGAAATAATGCATCTTTGGGAGTTTTACTCGAAACATATGCTTTTTTAAATCTTGCAAATGCAAAAAGTAGTTTTTTACTCAATATGATTATAATGTTCTTAGAATCCTGAGATAATGCGAAAAAAGCAATAAAAAAGTATTCAAACATAACTTCTAAACAACACATGCAAAATGGCTAATAATGCCTAGAGACATGTATTTTTGTTAGTAGTACTAGAAAAATGATCTTTTGTAAGGTTTCTAAAGACAAAAGTTAGTTTTTTTATTCAATATAACAGTGTGACTGTCAACCTAAATATGAAAGGTTTATAATCATAACTCCAAAACCAAACATGAAATTTGTCCAAAAAATCCTGTAATATTGAATTTATGTGAGTTTGACCTGAATCAGGTATTTTGGAAAGGTTCAAAAATACAAAAATCAGGTTTTACTGGCCTCATATTGGTCAAACTCAAAATGTCAGTTTATGAAACATAACTCCCAAAATACACATGCAATATGTCTAGTAATGCCTGAAGAAATGCATCTTTGAGAGTTTTCCTGAAAAAAAAAACATTTGGTACCGTTTGCAAAAACAAAAAGTAATGTTTTACTCAATTTGACAGTAATGTACTTAGAATCCTGAGATAATGCGAATAAAGCAATAAAAATGTATTCCAACATAATTCCTAATCCAAACGTGCAAAGTGTCTAAAAATGCCTGTGATATTGAATACATGTGAGTTTTACTAGATACAGTTGTTTTTCTATGGTTTGCAAATACAAAAATGAGGTATTACTCAATATGACTGTATACTGTAACACTCAATAGGACAGTTATTTAAACATAACTCCTACACCACACATGGAAAATGGCTAATAATGCCTGAAATAATGCATCTTTGGGAGTTTTACTCGAAACATATGCTTTTTTAAATCTTGCAAATGCAAAAAGTAGTTTTTTACTCAATATGACTATAATGTTCTTAGAATCCTGAGATAATGCGAAAAAAACAATAAAAATGTATTCAAACATAACTTCTAAACAACACATGCAAAATGGCTAATAATGCCTAGAGATATGTATTTTTGTTAGTAGTACTAGAAAAATGATCTTTTGTAAGGTTTCTAAAGACACAAGTTAGTTTTTTTATTCAATATAACAGTGTGACTGTCAACCTAAATATGAAAGGTTTATAATCATAACTCCAAAACCAAACATGAACTTTGTCTAAAAAAGCCTGTAATGTTGAATTTACGTGAGTTTGACCTGAATCAGGTATTTTGGAAAGGTTCAAAAATACAAAAATCAGGTTTTACTGGCCTCATATTGGTCAAACTCAAAATGTCAGTTTATGAAACATAACTCCAAAAATACACATGCAATATGTCTAATAAAGCCTGAAGAAATGCATTTTTGAGAGTTTCCCTGAAAAAAAAACTTTAGGTACCGTTTGCTAAAACAAAAAGTAATGTTTTACTCAATTTGACAGTAATGTACTTAGAATCCTGAGATAATGCGAATAAAGCAATAAAAATGTATTCCAACATAATTCCTAATACAAACGTGCAAAGTGTCTAAAAATGCCTGTGATATTGAATACATGTGAGTTTTACTAGATACAGTTGTTTTTCTATGGTTTGCAAATACAAAAATGAGGTATTACTCAATATGACTGTATACTGTAACACTCAATATGACAGTTATTTAAACATAACTCCTACACCACACATGGAAAATGGCTAATAATGCCTGAAATAATGCATCTTTGGGAGTTTTACTCGAAACATATGCTTTTTTAAATCTTGCAAATGCAAAAAGTAGTTTTTTACTCAATATGATTATAATGTTCTTAGAATCCTGAGATAATGCGAAAAAAGCAATAAAAATGTATTCAAACATAACTTCTAAACAACACATGCAAAATGGCTAATAATGCCTAGAGATATGTATTTTTGTTAGTAGTACTAGAAAAATTATCTTTTGTAAGGTTTCTAAAGACACAAGTTAGTTTTTTTTTTCAATATAACAGTGTGACTGTCAACCTAAATATGAAAGGTTTATAATCATAACTCCAAAACCAAACATGAAATTTGTCTAAAAAAGCCTGTAATATTGAATTTATGTGAGTTTGACCTGAATCAGGTATTTTGGAAAGGTTCAAAAATACAAAAATCAGGTTTTACTGGCCTCATATTGGTCAAACTCAAAATGTCAGTTTATGAAACATAACTCCAAAAATACACATGCAATATGTCTAATAATGCCTGAAGAAATGCATCTTTGAGAGTTTCCCTGAAAAAAAAACTTTAGGTACCGTTTGCTAAAACAAAAAGTAATGTTTTACTCAATTTGACAGTAATGTACTTAGAATCCTGAGATAATGCGAATAAAGCAATAAAAATGTATTCCAACATAATTCCTAATCCAAACGTGCAAAGTGTCTAAAAATGCCTGTGATATTGAATACATGTGAGTTTTACTAGATACAGTTGTTTTTCTATGGTTTGCAAATACAAAAATGAGGTATTACTCAATATGACTGTATACTGTAACACTCAATATGACAGTTATTTAAACATAACTCCTACACCACACATGGAAAATGGCTAATAATGCCTGAAATAATGCATCTTTGGGATTTTTACTCGAAACATATGCTTTTTTAAATCTTGCAAATGCAAAAAGTAGTTTTTTACTCAATATGACTATAATGTTCTTAGAATCCTGAGATAATGCGAAAAAAGCAATAAAAATGTATTCAAACATAACTTCTAAACAACACATGCAAAATGGCTAATAATGCCTAGAGATATGTATTTATTTTAGTAGTACTAGAAAAATGATCTTTTGTAAGGTTTCTAAAGACACAAGTTAGTTTTTTTATTCAATATAACAGTGTGACTGTCAACCTAAATATGAAAGGTTTATAATCATAACTCCAAAACCAAACATGAAATTTGTCTAAAAAAGCCTGTAATATTGAATTTATGTGAGTTTGACCTGAATCAGGTATTTTGGAAAGGTTCAAAAATACAAAAATCAGGTTTTACTGGCCTCATATTGGTCAAAAATGTCAGTTTATGAAACATAACTCCAAAAATACACATGCAATATGTCTAATAATGCCTGAAGAAATGCATCTTTGAGAGTTTCCCTGAAAAAAAAAACTTTAGGTACCGTTTGCAAAAACAAAAAGTAATGTTTTACTCAATTTGACAGTAATGTACTTAGAATACTGAGATAATGCGAATAAAGCAATAAAAATGTATTCCAACATAATTCCTAATTCAAACGTGCAAAGTGTCTAAAAATGCCTGTGATATTGAATACATGTGAGTTTTACTAGATACAGTTGTTTTTCTATGGTTTGCAAATACAAAAATGAGGTATTACTCAATATGACTGTATACTGTAACACTCAATATGACAGTTATTTAAACATAACTCCTACACCACACATGGAAAATGGCTAATAATGCCTGAAATAATGCATCTTTGGGAGTTTTACTGGAAACATATGCTTTTTTAAATCTTGCAAATGCAAAAAGTATTTTTTTACTCAATATGACTATAATGTTCTTAGAATCCTGAGATAAGGCGAAAAAAGCAATAAAAATGTATTCAAAAATAACTTCTAAACAACACATGCAAAATGGCTAATAATGCCTAGAGATATGTATTTTTGTTAGTAGTACTAGAAAAATCATCTTTTGTAAGGTTTCTAAAGACAAAAGTTAGTTTTTTTATTCAATATAACAGTGTGACTGTCAACCTAAATATGAAAGGTTTATAATCATAACTCCAAAACCAAACATGAAATTTGTCTAAAAAAGCCTGTAATATTGAATTTATGTGAGTTTGACCTGAATCAGGTATTTTGGAAAGGTTCAAAAATACAAAAATCAGGTTTTACTGGCCTCATATTGGTCAAACTCAAAATGTCAGTTTATGAAACATAACTCCAAAAATACACATGCAATATGTCTAATAATGCCTGAAGAAATGCATCTTTGAGAGTTTTCCTGAAAAAAAAAACATTTGGTACCGTTTGCAAAAACAAAAAGTAATGTTTTACTCAATTTGACAGTAATGTACTTAGAATCCTGAGATAATGCGAATAAAGCAATAAAAATGTATTCCAACATAATTCCTAATCCAAACGTGCAAAGTGTCTAAAAATGCCTGTGATATTGAATACATGTGAGTTTTACTAGATACAGTTGTTTTTCTATGGTTTGCAAATACAAAAATGAGGTATTACTCAATATGACTGTATACTGTAACACTCAATATGACAGTTATTTAAACATAACTCCTACACCACACATGGAAAATGGCTAATAATGCCTGAAATAATGCATCTTTGGGAGTTTTTCTCGAAATATATGCTAAATCTTGCAAATGCAAAAAGTACTTTTTACTCAATATGACTATAATGTTCTTAGAATCCTGAGATAATGCGAAAAAAGCAATAAAAATGTATTCAAACATAACTTCTAAACAACACATGCAAAATGGCTAATAATGCCTAGAGATATGTATTTTTGTTAGTAGTACTAGAAAAATGATCTTTTGTAAGGTTTCTAAAGACACAAGTTAGTTTTTTTATTCAATATAACAGTGTGACTCTCAATCTAAATATGAAAGGTTTATAATCATAACTCCAAAACCAAACATGAAATTTGTCTAAAAAAGCCTGTAATGTTGAATTTATGTGAGTTTGACCTGAATCAGTTGTTTTGGAAAGGTTCAAAAATACAAAAATCAGGTTTTACTGGCCTCATATTGGTCAAACTCAAAATGTCAGTTTATGAAACATAACTCCAAAAATACACATGCAATATGTCTAATAATGCCTGAAGAAATGCATCTTTGAGAGTTTTCCTGAAAAAAAAACATTTGGTACCATTTGCAAAAACAAAAATTAATGTTTTACTCAATTTGACAGTAATGTACTTAGAATCCTGAGATAATGCGAATAAAGCAATAAAAATGTATTCCAACATAATTCCTAATCCAAACGTGCAAAGTGTCTAAAAATGCCTGTGATATTGAATACATGTGAGTTTTACTAGATTAAGTTGTTTTTCTATGGTTTGCAAATACAAAAATGAGGTATTACTCAATATGACTGTATACTGTAACACTCAATATGACAGTTATTTAAACATAACTCCTACACCACACATGGAAAATGGCTGATAATGCCTGAAATAATGCATCTTTGGGAGTTTTACTCGAAAAATATGCTTTTTTAAATCTTGCAAATGCAAAAAGTAGTTTTTTACTCAATATGACTATAATGTTCTTAGAATCCTGAGATAATGCGAAAAAAGCAATAAAAATGTATTCAAACATAACTTCTAAACAACACATGCAAAAAAAGCTAATAATGCCTAGAGATATGTATTTTTGTTAGTAGTACTAGAAAAATGATCTTTTGTAAGGTTTCTAAAGACACAAGTTAGTTTTTTTATTCAATATAACAGTGTGACTGTCAACCTAAATATGAAAGGTTTATAATCATAACTCCAAAACCAACATGAAATTTGTCTAAAAAAGCCTGTAATATTGAATTTATGTGAGTTTGACCTGAATCAGGTATTTTGGAAAGGTTCAAAAATACAAAAATCAGGTTTTACTGGCCTCATATTGGTCAAACTCAAAATGTCAGTTTATGAAACATAACTCCAAAAATACACATGCAATATGTCTAATAATGCCTGAAGAAATGCAACTTTGAGAGTTTCCCTGAAAAAAAAAAACATTTGGTACCGTTTGCAAAAACAAAAAGTAATGTTTTACTTAATTTGACAGTAATGTACTTAGAATCCTGAGATAATGCGAATAAAGCAATACAAATGTATTCCAACATAATTCCTAATCCAAACGTGCAAAGAGTCTAAAAATGCCTGTGATATTGAATACATGTGAGTTTTTACTAGATACAGTTGTTTTTCTATGGTTTGCAAATACAAAAATGAGGTATTACTCAATATGACTGTATACTGTAACACTCAATATGACAGTTATTTAAACATAACTCCTACACCACACATGGAAAATGGCTAATAATGCCTGAAATAATGCATCTTTGGGAGTTTACTCGAAACATATGCTTTTTTAAATCTTGCAAATGCAAAAAGTAGTTTTTTACTCAATATGACTATAATGTTCTTAGAATCCTGAGATAATGCGAAAAAAGCAATAAAAAAGTATTCAAACATAACTTCTAAACAACACATGCAAAATGGCTAATAATGCCTAGAGACATGTATTTTTGTTAGTAGTACTAGAAAAATGATCTTTTGTAAGGTTTCTAAAGACAAAAGTTAGTTTTTTTATTCAATATAACAGTGTGACTGTCAACCTAAATATGAAAGGTTTATAATCATAACTCCAAAACCAAACATGAAATTTGTCCAAAAAATCCTGTAATATTGAATTTATGTGAGTTTGACCTGAATCAGGTATTTTGGAAAGGTTCAAAAATACAAAAATCAGGTTTTACTGGCCTCATATTGGTCAAACTCAAAATGTCAGTTTATGAAACATAACTCCCAAAATACACATGCAATATGTCTAGTAATGCCTGAAGAAATGCATCTTTGAGAGTTTTCCTGAAAAAAAAAACATTTGGTACCGTTTGCAAAAACAAAAAGTAATGTTTTACTCAATTTGACAGTAATGTACTTAGAATCCTGAGATAATGCGAATAAAGCAATAAAAATGTATTCCAACATAATTCCTAATCCAAACGTGCAAAGTGTCTAAAAATGCCTGTGATATTGAATACATGTGAGTTTTACTAGATACAGTTGTTTTTCTATGGTTTGCAAATACAAAAATGAGGTATTACTCAATATGACTGTATACTGTAACACTCAATAGGACAGTTATTTAAACATAACTCCTACACCACACATGGAAAATGGCTAATAATGCCTGAAATAATGCATCTTTGGGAGTTTTACTCGAAACATATGCTTTTTTAAATCTTGCAAATGCAAAAAGTAGTTTTTTACTCAATATGACTATAATGTTCTTAGAATCCTGAGATAATGCGAAAAAAACAATAAAAATGTATTCAAACATAACTTCTAAACAACACATGCAAAATGGCTAATAATGCCTAGAGATATGTATTTTTGTTAGTAGTACTAGAAAAATGATCTTTTGTAAGGTTTCTAAAGACACAAGTTAGTTTTTTTATTCAATATAACAGTGTGACTGTCAACCTAAATATGAAAGGTTTATAATCATAACTCCAAAACCAAACATGAACTTTGTCTAAAAAAGCCTGTAATGTTGAATTTACGTGAGTTTGACCTGAATCAGGTATTTTGGAAAGGTTCAAAAATACAAAAATCAGGTTTTACTGGCCTCATATTGGTCAAACTCAAAATGTCAGTTTATGAAACATAACTCCAAAAATACACATGCAATATGTCTAATAATGCCTGAAGAAATGCATCTTTGAGAGTTTTCCTGAAAAAAAAAAACATTTGGTACCGTTTGCAAAAACAAAAAGTAATGTTTTACTCAATTTGACTGTAATGTACTTAGAATCCTGAGATAATGCGAATAAAGCAATAAAAATGTATTCCAACATAATTCCTAATCCAAACGTGCAAAGTGTCTAAAAATGCCTGTGATATTGAATACATGTGAGTTTTACTAGATACAGTTGTTTTTCTATGGTTTGCAAATACAAAAATGAGGTATTACTCAATATGACTGTATACTGTAACACTCAATATGACAGTTATTTAAACATAACTCCTACACCAAACATGGAAAATGGCTAATAATGCCTGAAATAATGCATCTTTGGGAGTTTTTCTCGAAATATATGCTTTTTTAAATCTTGCAAATGCAAAAAGTAGTTTTTACTCAATATGACTATAATGTTCTTAGAATCCTGAGATAATGCGAAAAAAGCAATAAAAATGTATTCAAACATAACTTCTAAACAACACATGCAAAATGGCTAATAATGCCTAGAGATATGTATTTTTGTTAGTAGTACTAGAAAAATGATCTTTTGTAAGGTTTCTAAAGACACAAGTTAGTTTTTTTATTCAATATAACAGTGTGACTCTCAACCTAAATATGAAAGGTTTATAATCATAACTCCAAAACCGAACATGAAATTTGTCTAAAAAAGCCTGTAATGTTGAATTTATGTGAGTTTGACCTGAATCAGGTGTTTTGGAAAGGTTCAAAAATACAAAAATCAGGTTTTACTGGCCTCATATTGGTCAAACTCAAAATGTCAGTTTATGAAACATAACTCCAAAAATACACATGCAATATGTCTAATAATGCCTGAAGAAATGCATCTTTGAGAGTTTTCCTGAAAAAAAAAACATTTGGTACCGTTTGCAAAAACAAAAAGTAATGTTTTACTCAATTTGACAGTAATGTACTTAGAATCCTGAGATAATGCGAATAAAGCAATAAAAATGTATTCCAACATAATTCCTAATCCAAACGTGCAAAGTGTCTAAAAATGCCTGTGATATTGAATACATGTGAGTTTTACTAGATTAAGTTGTTTTTCTATGGTTTGCAAATACAAAAATGAGGTATTACTCAATATGACTGTATACTGTAACACTCAATATGACAGTTATTTAAACATAACTCCTACACCACACATGGAAAATGGCTGATAATGCCTGAAATAATGCATCTTTGGGAGTTTTACTCGAAAAATATGCTTTTTTAAATCTTGCAAATGCAAAAAGTAGTTTTTTACTCAATATGACTATAATGTTCTTAGAATCCTGAGATAATGCGAAAAAAGCAATACAAATGTATTCAAACATAACTTCTAAACAACACATGCAAAATGGCTAATAATGCCTAGAGATATGTATTTTTGTTAGTAGTACTAGAAAAATGATCTTTTGTAAGGTTTCTAAAGACACAAGTTAGTTTTTTTATTCAATATAACAGTGTGACTGTCAACCTAAATATGAAAGGTTTATAATCATAACTCCAAAACCAAACATGAAATTTGTCTAAAAAAGCCTGTAATATTGAATTTATGTGAGTTTGACCTGAATCAGGTATTTTGGAAAGGTTCAAAAATACAAAAATCAGGTTTTACTGGCCTCATATTGGTCAAACTCAAAATGTCAGTTTATGAAACATAACTCCAAAAATACACATGCAATATGTCTAATAATGCCTGAAGAAATGCATCTTTGAGAGTTTTCCTGAAAAAAAAAACCATTTGGTACCGTTTGCAAAAACAAAAAGTAATGTTTTACTCAATTTGACAGTAATGTACTTAGAATCCTGAGATAATGCGAATAAAGCGATAAAAATGTATTCCAACATAATTCCTAATCCAAACGTGCAAAGTGTCTAAAAATGCCTGTGATATTGAATACATGTGAGTTTTACTAGATACAGTTGTTTTTCTATGGTTTGCAAATACAAAAATGAGGTATTACTCAATATGACTGTATACTGTAACACTCAATATGACAGTTATTTAAACATAACTCCTACACCAAACATGGAAAATGGCTAATAATGCCTGAAATAATGCATCTTTGGGAGTTTTTCTCGAAATATATGCTTTTTTAAATCTTGCAAATGCAAAAAGTAGTTTTTACTCAATATGACTATAATGTTCTTAGAATCCTGAGATAATGCGAAAAAAGCAATAAAAATGTATTCAAACATAACTTCTAAACAACACATGCAAAATGGCTAATAATGCCTAGAGATATGTATTTTTGTTAGTAGTACTAGAAAAATGATCTTTTGTAAGGTTTCTAAAGACACAAGTTAGTTTTTTTATTCAATATAACAGTGTGACTCTCAACCTAAATATGAAAGGTTTATAATCATAACTCCAAAACCAAACATGAAATTTGTCTAAAAAAGCCTGTAATGTTGAATTTATGTGAGTTTGACCTGAATCAGTTGTTTTGGAAAGGTTCAAAAATACAAAAATCAGGTTTTACTGGCCTCATATTGGTCAAACTCAAAATGTCAGTTTATGAAACATAACTCCAAAAATACACATGCAATATGTCTAATAATGCCTGAAGAAATGCATCTTTGAGAGTTTTCCTGAAAAAAAAACATTTGGTACCATTTGCAAAAACAAAAATTAATGTTTTACTCAATTTGACAGTAATGTACTTAGAATCCTGAGATAATGCGAATAAAGCAATAAAAATGTATTCCAACATAATTCCTAATCCAAACGTGCAAAGTGTCTAAAAATGCCTGTGATATTGAATACATGTGAGTTTTACTAGATTAAGTTGTTTTTCTATGGTTTGCAAATACAAAAATGAGGTATTACTCAATATGACTGTATACTGTAACACTCAATATGACAGTTATTTAAACATAACTCCTACACCACACATGGAAAATGGCTGATAATGCCTGAAATAATGCATCTTTGGGAGTTTTACTCGAAAAATATGCTTTTTTAAATCTTGCAAATGCAAAAAGTAGTTTTTTACTCAATATGACTATAATGTTCTTAGAATCCTGAGATAATGCGAAAAAAGCAATAAAAATGTATTCAAACATAACTTCTAAACAACACATGCAAAATGGCTAATAATGCCTAGAGACATGTATTTTTGTTAGTAGTACTAGAAAAATGATCTTTTGTAAGGTTTCTAAAGACAAAAGTTAGTTTTTTTATTCAATATAACAGTGTGACTGTCAACCTAAATATGAAAGGTTTATAATCATAACTCCAAAACCAAACATGAAATTTGTCCAAAAAATCCTGTAATATTGAATTTATGTGAGTTTGACCTGAATCAGGTATTTTGGAAAGGTTCAAAAATACAAAAATCAGGTTTTACTGGCCTCATATTGGTCAAACTCAAAATGTCAGTTTATGAAACATAACTCCCAAAATACACATGCAATATGTCTAATAATGCCTGAAGAAATGCATCTTTGAGAGTTTTCCTGAAAAAAAAAAACATTTGGTACCGTTTGCAAAAACAAAAAGTAATGTTTTACTCAATTTGACAGTAATGTACTTAGAATCCTGAGATAATGCGAATAAAGCAATAAAAATGTATTCCAACATAATTCCTAATCCAAACGTGCAAAGTGTCTAAAAATGCCTGTGATATTGAATACATGTGAGTTTTACTAGATACAGTTGTTTTTCTATGGTTTGCAAATACAAAAATGAGGTATTACTCAATATGACTGTATACTGTAACACTCAATATGACAGTTATTTAAACATAACTCCTACACCACACATGGAAAATGGCTAATAATGCCTGAAATAATGCATCTTTGGGAGTTTTACTCGAAACATATGCTTTTTTAAATCTTGCAAATGCAAAAAGTAGTTTTTTACTCAATATGACTATAATGTTCTTAGAATCCTGAGATAATGCGAAAAAAGCAATAAAAATGTATTCAAACATAACTTCTAAACAACACATGCAAAATGGCTAATAATGCCTAGAGATATGTATTTTTGTTAGTAGTACTAGAAAAATGATCTTTTGTAAGGTTTCTAAAGACACAAGTTAGTTTTTTTATTCAATATAACAGTGTGACTGTCAACCTAAATATGAAAGGTTTATAATCATAACTCCAAAACCAAACATGAACTTTGTCTAAAAAAGCCTGTAATGTTGAAATTATGTGAGTTTGACCTGAATCGGGTATTTTGGAAAGGTTCAAAAATACAAAAATCAGGTTTTACTGGCCTCATATTGGTCAAACTCAAAATGTCAGTTTATGAAACATAACTCCAAAAATACACATGCAATATGTCTAATACTGCCTGAAGAAATGCATCTTTGAGAGTTTTCCTGAAAAAAAAAAAACATTTGGTACCGTTTGCAAAAACAAAAAGTAATGTTTTACTCAATTTGACAGTAATGTACTTAGAATCCTGAGATAATGCGAATAAAGCAATAAAAATGTATTCCAACATAATTCCTAATCCAAACGTGCAAAGTGTCTAAAAATGCCTGTGATATTGAATACATGTGAGTTTTACTAGATACAGTTGTTTTTCTATGGTTTGCAAATACAAAAATGAGGTATTACTCAATATGACTGTATACTGTAACACTCAATATGACAGTTATTTAAACATAACTCCTACACCAAACATGGAAAATGGCTAATAATGCCTGAAATAATGCATCTTTGGGAGTTTTTCTCGAAATATATGCTTTTTTAAACCTTGCAAATGCAAAAAGTAGTTTTTACTCAATATGACTATAATGTTCTTAGAATCCTGAGATAATGCGAAAAAAGCAATAAAAATGTATTCAAACATAACTTCTAAACAACACATGCAAAATGGCTAATAATGCCTAGAGATATGTATTTTTGTTAGTAGTACTAGAAAAATGATCTTTTGTAAGGTTTCTAAAGACACAAGTTAGTTTTTTTATTCAATATAACAGTGTGACTCTCAACCTAAATATGAAAGGTTTATAATCATAACTCCAAAACCAAACATGAAATTTGTCTAAAAAAGCCTGTAATGTTGAATTTATGTGAGTTTGACCTGAATCAGTTGTTTTGGAAAGGTTCAAAAATACAAAAATCAGGTTTTACTGGCCTCATATTGGTCAAACTCAAAATGTCAGTTTATGAAACATAACTCCAAAAATACACATGCAATATGTCTAATAATGCCTGAAGAAATGCATCTTTGAGAGTTTTCCTGAAAAAAAAAAAAATTTGGTACCGTTTGCAAAAACAAAAAGTAATGTTTTACTCAATTTGACAGTAATGTACTTAGAATCCTGAGATAATGCGAATAAAGCAATAAAAATGTATTCCAACATAATTCCTAATCCAAACGTGCAAAGTGTCTAAAAATGCCTGTGATATTGAATACATGTGAGTTTTACTAGATACAGTTGTTTTTCTATGGTTTGCAAATACAAAAATGAGGTATTACTCAATATGACTGTATACTGTAACACTCAATATGACAGTTATTTAAACATAACTCCTACACCAAACATGGAAAATGGCTAATAATGCCTGAAATAATGCATCTTTGGGAGTTTTTCTCGAAATATATGCTTTTTTAAATCTTGCAAATGCAAAAAGTAGTTTTTACTCAATATGACTATAATGTTCTTAGAATCCTGAGATAATGCGAAAAAAGCAATAAAAATGTATTCAAACATAACTTCTAAACAACACATGCAAAATGGCTAATAATGCCTAGAGATATGTATTTTTGTTAGTAGTACTAGAAAAATGATCTTTTGTAAGGTTTCTAAAGACACAAGTTAGTTTTTTTATTCAATATAACAGTGTGACTCTCAACCTAAATATGAAAGGTTTATAATCATAACTCCAAAACCAAACATGAAATTTGTCTAAAAAAGCCTGTAATGTTGAATTTATGTGAGTTTGACCTGAATCAGTTGTTTTGGAAAGGTTCAAAAATACAAAAATCAGGTTTTACTGGCCTCATATTGGTCAAACTCAAAATGTCAGTTTATGAAACATAACTCCAAAAATACACATGCAATATGTCTAATAATGCCTGAAGAAATGCATCTTTGAGAGTTTTCCTGAAAAAAAAACATTTGGTACCATTTGCAAAAACAAAAATTAATGTTTTACTCAATTTGACAGTAATGTACTTAGAATCCTGAGATAATGCGAATAAAGCAATAAAAATGTATTCCAACATAATTCCTAATCCAAACGTGCAAAGTGTCTAAAAATGCCTGTGATATTGAATACATGTGAGTTTTACTAGATTAAGTTGTTTTTCTATGGTTTGCAAATACAAAAATGAGGTATTACTCAATATGACTGTATACTGTAACACTCAATTTGACAGTTATTTAAACATAACTCCTACACCACACATGGAAAATGGCTGATAATGCCTGAAATAATGCATCTTTGGGAGTTTTACTCGAAAAATATGCTTTTTTAAATCTTGCAAATGCAAAAAGTAGTTTTTTACTCAATATGACTATAATGTTCTTAGAATCCTGAGATAATGCGAAAAAAGCAATAAAAATGTATTCAAACATAACTTCTAAACAACACATGCAAAATGGCTAATAATGCCTAGAGACATGTATTTTTGTTAGTAGTACTAGAAAAATGATCTTTTGTAAGGTTTCTAAAGACAAAAGTTAGTTTTTTTTATTCAATATAACAGTGTGACTGTCAACCTAAATATGAAAGGTTTATAATCATAACTCCAAAACCAAACATGAAATTTGTCCAAAAAATCCTGTAATATTGAATTTATGTGAGTTTGACCTGAATCAGGTATTTTGGAAAGGTTCAAAAATACAAAAATCAGGTTTTACTGGCCTCATATTGGTCAAACTCAAAATGTCAGTTTATGAAACATAACTCCCAAAATACACATGCAATATGTCTAATAATGCCTGAAGAAATGCATCTTTGAGAGTTTTCCTGAAAAAAAAAAACATTTGGTACCGTTTGCAAAAACAAAAAGTAATGTTTTACTCAATTTGACAGTAATGTACTTAGAATCCTGAGATAATGCGAATAAAGCAATAAAAATGTATTCCAACATAATTCCTAATCCAAACGTGCAAAGTGTCTAAAAATGCCTGTGATATTGAATACATGTGAGTTTTACTAGATACAGTTGTTTTTCTATGGTTTGCAAATACAAAAATGAGGTATTACTCAATATGACTGTATACTGTAACACTCAATAGGACAGTTATTTAAACATAACTCCTACACCACACATGGAAAATGGCTAATAATGCCTGAAATAATGCATCTTTGGGAGTTTTACTCGAAACATATGCTTTTTTAAATCTTGCAAATGCAAAAAGTAGTTTTTTACTCAATATGACTATAATGTTCTTAGAATCCTGAGATAATGCGAAAAAAACAATAAAAATGTATTCAAACATAACTTCTAAACAACACATGCAAAATGGCTAATAATGCCTAGAGATATGTATTTTTGTTAGTAGTACTAGAAAAATGATCTTTTGTAAGGTTTCTAAAGACACAAGTTAGTTTTTTTATTCAATATAACAGTGTGACTGTCAACCTAAATATGAAAGGTTTATAATCATAACTCCAAAACCAAACATGAACTTTGTCTAAAAAAGCCTGTAATGTTGAAATTATGTGAGTTTGACCTGAATCAGGTATTTTGGAAAGGTTCAAAAATACAAAAATCAGGTTTTACTGGCCTCATATTGGTCAAACTCAAAATGTCAGTTTATGAAACATAACTCCAAAAATACACATGCAATATGTCTAATAATGCCTGAAGAAATGCATCTTTGAGAGTTTTCCTGAAAAAAAAACATTTGGTACCATTTGCAAAAACAAAAATTAATGTTTTACTCAATTTGACAGTAATGTACTTAGAATCCTGAGATAATGCGAATAAAGCAATAAAAATGTATTCCAACATAATTCCTAATCCAAACGTGCAAAGTGTCTAAAAATGCCTGTGATATTGAATACATGTGAGTTTTACTAGATTAAGTTGTTTTTCTATGGTTTGCAAATACAAAAATGAGGTATTACTCAATATGACTGTATACTGTAACACTCAATATGACAGTTATTTAAACATAACTCCTACACCACACATGGAAAATGGCTGATAATGCCTGAAATAATGCATCTTTGGGAGTTTTACTCGAAAAATATGCTTTTTTAAATCTTGCAAATGCAAAAAGTAGTTTTTTACTCAATATGACTATAATGTTCTTAGAATCCTGAGATAATGCGAAAAAAGCAATAAAAATGTATTCAAACATAACTTCTAAACAACACATGCAAAATGGCTAATAATGCCTAGAGACATGTATTTTTGTTAGTAGTACTAGAAAAATGATCTTTTGTAAGGTTTCTAAAGACAAAAGTTAGTTTTTTTATTCAATATAACAGTGTGACTGTCAACCTAAATATGAAAGGTTTATAATCATAACTCCAAAACCAAACATGAAATTTGTCCAAAAAATCCTGTAATATTGAATTTATGTGAGTTTGACCTGAATCAGGTATTTTGGAAAGGTTCAAAAATACAAAAATCAGGTTTTACTGGCCTCATATTGGTCAAACTCAAAATGTCAGTTTATGAAACATAACTCCCAAAATACACATGCAATATGTCTAATATTGCCTGAAGAAATGCATCTTTGAGAGTTTTCCTGAAAAAAAAAACATTTGGTACCGTTTGCAAAAACAAAAAGTAATGTTTTACTCAATTTGACAGTAATGTACTTAGAATCCTGAGATAATGCGAATAAAGCAATAAAAATGTATTCCAACATAATTCCTAATCCAAACGTGCAAAGTGTCTAAAAATGCCTGTGATATTGAATACATGTGAGTTTTATTAGATACAGTTGTTTTTCTATGGTTTGCAAATACAAAAATGAGGTATTTCTCAATATGACTGTATACTGTAACACTCAATATGACAGTTATTTAAACATAACTCCTACACCACACATGGAAAATGGCTAATAATGCCTGAAATAATGCATCTTTGGGAGTTTTACTCGAAACATATGCTTTTTTAAATCTTGCAAATGCAAAAAGTAGTTTTTTACTCAATATGACTATAATGTTCTTAGAATCCTGAGATAATGCGAAAAAAGCAATAAAAATGTATTCAAACATAACTTCTAAACAACACATGCAAAATGGCTAATAATGCCTAGAGATATGTATTTTTGTTAGTAGTACTAGAAAAATGATCTTTTGTAAGGTTTCTAAAGACACAAGTTAGTTTTTTTATTCAATATAACAGTGTGACTGTCAATCTAAATATGAAAGGTTTATAATCATAACTCCAAAACCAAACATGAACTTTGTCTAAAAAAGCCTGTAATATTGAATTTATGTGAGTTTGACCTGAATCAGGTATTTTGGAAAGGTTCAAAAATACAAAAATCAGGTTTTACTGGCCTCATATTGGTCAAACTCAAAATGTCAGTTTATGAAACATAACTCCAAAAATACACATGCAATATGTCTAATAATGCCTGAAGAAATGCATCTTTGAGAGTTTCCCTGAAAAAAAAAACATTTGGTACCGTTTGCAAAAACAAAAAGTAATGTTTTACTCAATTTGACAGTAATGTACTTAGTATCCTGAGATAATGCGAATAAAGCAATAAAAATGTATTCCAACATAATTCCTAATCCAAACGTGCAAAGTGTCTAAAAATGCCTGTGATATTGAATACATGTGAGTTTTACTAGATACACTTGTTTTTCTATGTTTTGCAAATACAAAAATGAGGTATTACTCAATATGACTGTATACTGTAACACTCAATATTACAGTTATTTAAACATAACTCCTACACCACACATGGAAAATGGCTAATAATGCCTGAAATAATGCATCTTTGGGAGTTTTACTGGGAACATATGCTTTTTTAAATCTTGCAAATGCAAAAAGTAGTTTTTTACTCAATATGACTATAATGTTCTTAGAATCCTGAGATAATGCGAAAAAAGCAATAAAAATGTATTCAAACATAACTTCTAAACAACACATGCAAAATGGCTAATAATGCCTAGAGATATGTATTTTTGTTAGTAGTACTAGAAAAATGATCTTTTGTAAGGTTTCTAAAGACACAAGTTAGTTTTTTTATTCAATATAACAGTGTGACTGTCAACCTAAATATGAAAGGTTTATAATCATAACTCCAAAACCAAACATGAACTTTGTCTAAAAAAGCCTGTAATATTGAATTTATGTGAGTTTGACCTGAATCAGGTATTTTGGAAAGGTTCAAAAATACAAAAATCAGGTTTTACTGGCCTCATATTGGTCAAACTCAAAATGTCAGTTTATGAAACATAACTCCAAAAATACACATGCAATATGTCTAATAATGCCTGAAGAAATGCATCTTTGAGAGTTTCCCTGAAAAAAAACATTTGGTACCGTTTGCAAAAACAAAAAGTAATGTTTTACTCAATTTGACAGTAATGTACTTAGAATCCTGAGATAATGCGAATAAAGCAATAAAAATGTATTCCAACATAATTCCTAATCCAAACGTGCAAAGTGTCTAAAAATGCCTGTGATATTGAATACATGTGAGTTTTACTAGATACAGTTGTTTTTCTATGGTTTGCAAATACAAAAATGAGGTATTACTCAATATGACTGTATACTGTAACACTCAATATGACAGTTATTTAAACATAACTCCTACACCACACATGGAAAATGGCTAATAATGCCAGAAATAATGCATATTTGGGAGTTTTACTCGAAACATATGCTTTTTTAAATCTTGCAAATGCAAAAAGTAGTTTTTTACTCAATATGACTATAATGTTCTTAGAATCCTGAGATAATGCGAAAAAAGCAATAAAAATGTATTCAAACATAACTTCTAAACAACACATGCAAAATGGCTAATAATGCCTAGAGATATGTATTTTTGTTAGTAGTACTAGAAAAATGATCTTTTGTAAGGTTTCTAAAGACACAACTTAGTTTTTTTTTCAATATAACAGTGTGACTGTCAACCTAAATATGAAAGGTTTATAATCATAACTCCAAAACCAAACATGAAATTTGTCTAAAAAAGCCTGTAATATTGAATTTATGTGAGTTTGACCTGAATCAGGTATTTCGGAAAGGTTCAAAAATACAAAAATCAGGTTTTACTGGCCTCATATTGGTCAAACTCAAAATGTCAGTTTATGAAACATAACTCCAAAAATACACATGCAATATGTCTAATAATGCCTGAAGAAATGCATCTTTGAGAGTTTCCCTGAAAAAAAAACTTTTGGTACCGTTTGCAAAAACAAAAAGTAATGTTTTACTCAATTTGACAGTAATGTACTTAGAATCCTGAGATAATGCGAATAAAGCAATAAAAATGTATTCCAACATAATTCCTAATCCAAACGTGCAAAGTGTCTAAAAATGCCTGTGATATTGAATACATGTGAGTTTTACTAGATACAGTTGTTTTTCTATGGTTTGCAAATACAAAAATGAGGTATTACTCAATATGACTGTATACTGTAACACTCAATATGACAGTTATTTAAACATAACTCCTACACCACACATGGAAAATGGCTAATAATGCCTGAAATAATGCATCTTTGGGAGTTTTACTCGAAACATATGCTTTTTTAAATTTTGCAAATGCAAAAAGTCTTTTTTTACTCAATATGACTATAATGTTCTTAGAATCCTGAGATAAGGCGAAAAAAGCAATAAAAATGTATTCAAACATAACTTCTAAACAACACATGCAAAATGGCTAATAATGCCTAGAGATATGTATTTTTGTTAGTAGTACTAGAAAAATGATCTTTTGTAAGGTTTCTAAAGACAAAAGTTAGTTTTTTTATTCAATATAACAGTATGACTGTCAACCTAAATATGAAAGGTTTATAATCATAACTCCAAAACCAAACATGAAATTTGTCTAAAAAAGCCTGTAATATTGAATTTATGTGAGTTTGACCTGAATCAGGTATTTTGGAAAGGTTCAAAAATACAAAAATCAGGTTTTACTGGCCTCGTATTGGTCAAACTCAAAATGTCAGTTTATGAAACATAACTCCAAAAATACACATGCAATATGTCTAATAATGCCTGAAGAAATGCATCTTTGAGAGTTTCCCTGAAAAAAAAAACATTTGGTACCGTTTGCAAAAACAAAAAGTAATGTTTTACTCAATTTGACAGTAATGTACTTAGAATCCTGAGATAATGCGAATAAAGCAATAAAAATGTATTCCAACATAATTCCTAATCCAAACGTGCAAAGTGTCTAAAAATGCCTGTGATATTGAATACATGTGAGTTTTATTAGATACAGTTGTTTTTCTATGGTTTGCAAATACAAAAATGAGGTATTACTCAATATGACTGTATACTGTAACACTCAATATGACAGTTATTTAAACATAACTCCTACACCACACATGGAAAATGGCTAATAATGCCTGAAATAATGCATCTTTGGGAGTTTTACTCGAAACATATGCTTTTTTAAATCTTGCAAATGCAAAAAGTAGTTTTTTACTCAATATGACTATAATGTTCTTAGAATCCTGAGATAATGCGAAAAAAGCAATAAAAATGTATTCAAACATAACTTCTAAACAACACATGCAAAATGGCTAATAATGCCTAGAGATATGTATTTTTGTTAGTAGTACTAGAAAAATGATCTTTTGTAAGGTTTCTAAAGACACAAGTTAGTTTTTTTATTCAATATAACAGTGTGACTGTCAACCTAAATATGAAAGGTTTATAATCATAACTCCAAAACCAAACATGAACTTTGTCTAAAAAAGCCTGTAATATTGAATTTATGTGAGTTTGACCTGAATCAGGTATTTTGGAAAGGTTCAAAAATACAAAAATCAGGTTTTACTGGCCTCATATTGGTCAAACTCAAAATTTCAGTTTATGAAACATAACTCCAAAAATACACATGCAATATGTCTAATAATGCCTGAAGAAATGCATCTTTGAGAGTTTCCCTGAAAAAAAACATTTGGTACCGTTTGCAAAAACAAAAAGTAATGTTTTACTCAATTTGACAGTAATGTACTTAGAATCCTGAGATAATGCGAATAAAGCAATAAAAATGTATTCCAACATAATTCCTAATCCAAACGTGCAAAGTGTCTAAAAATGCCTGTGATATTGAATACATGTGAGTTTTACTAGATACAGTTGTTTTTCTATGATTTGCAAATACAAAAATGAGGTATTACTCAATATGACTGTATACTGTAACACTCAATATGACAGTTATTTAAACATAACTCCTACACCACACATGGAAAATGGCTAATAATGCCTGAAATAATGCATCTTTGGGAGTTTTACTCGAAACATATGCTTTTTTAAATCTTGCAAATGCAAAAATTGGTTTTTTACTCAATATGACTATAATGTTCTTAGAATCCTGAGATAATGCGAAAAAAGCAATAAAAATGTATTCAAACATAACTTCTAAACAACACATGCAAAATGGCTAATAATGCCTAGAGATGTGTATTTTTGTTAGTAGTACTAGAAAAATGATCTTTTGTAAGGTTTCTAAAGACACAAGTTAGTTTTTTTATTCAATATAACAGTGTGACTGTCAACCTAAATATGAAAGGTTTATAATCATAACTCCAAAACCAAACATGAACTTTGTCTAAAAAAGCCTGTAATATTGAATTTATGTGAGTTTGACCTGAATCAGGTATTTTGGAAAGGTTAAAAAATACAAAAATCAGGTTTTACTGGCCTCATATTGGTCAAACTCAAAATGTCAGTTTATGAAACATAACTCCAAAAATACACATGCAATATGTCTAATAATGCCTGAAGAAATGCATCTTTGAGAGTTTCCCTGAAAAAAAAAACATTTGGTACCGTTTGCAAAAATAAAAAGTAATGTTTTACTCAATTTGACAGTAATGTACTTAGAATACTGAGATAATGCGAATAAAGCAATACAAATGTATTCCAACATAATTCCTAATCCAAACGTGCAAAGTGTCTAAAAATGCCTGTGATATTGAATACATGTGAGTTTTACTAGATACAGTTGTTTTTCTATGGTTTGCAAATACAAAATTGAGGTATTACTCAATATGACTGTATACTGTAACACTCAATATGACAGTTATTTAAACATAACTCCTACACCACACATGGAAAATGGCTAATAATGCCTGAAATAATGCATCTTTGGGAGTTTTACTCGAAACATATGCTTTTTTAAATCTTGCAAATGCAAAAAGTAGTTTTTTACTCAATATGACTATAATGTTCTTAGAATCCTGAGATAATGCGAAAAAAGCAATAAAAATGTATTCAAACATAACTTCTAAACAACACATGCAAAATGGCTAATAATGCCTAGAGATATGTATTTTTGTTAGTAGTACTAGAAAAATGATCTTTTGTAAGGTTTCTAAAGACACAAGTTAGTTTTTTTATTCAATATAACAGTGTGACTGTCAACCTAAATATGAAAGGTTTATAATCATAACTCCAAAACCAAACATGAAATTTGTCTAAAAAAGCCTGTAATACTGAATTTATGTGAGTTTGACCTGAATCAGGTATTTTGGAAAGGTTCAAAAATACGAAAATCAGGTTTTACTGGCCTCATATTGGTCAAACTCAAAATGTCAGTTTATGAAACATAACTCCAAAAATACACATGCAATATGTCTAATAATGCCTGAAGAAATGCATCTTTGAGAGTTTTCCTGAAAAAAAAAACATTTGGTACCGTTTGCAAAAACAAAAAGTAATGTTTTACTCAATTTGACAGTAATGTACTTAGAATCCTGAGATAATGCGAATAAAGCAATAAAAATGTATTCCAACATAAATCCTAATCCAAACGTGCAAAGTGTCTAAAAATGCCTGTGATATTGAATACATGTGAGTTTTACTAGATACAGTTGTTTTTCTATGGTTTGCAAATACAAAAATGAGGTATTACTCAATATGACTGTATACTGTAACACTCAATATGACAGTTATTTAAACATAACTCCTACACCACACATGGAAAATGGCTAATAATGCCTGAAATAATGCATCTTTGGGAGTTTTACTCGAAATATATGCTTTTTTAAATCTTGCAAATGCAAAAAGTAGTTTTTACTCAATATGACTATAATGTTCTTAGAATCCTGAGATAATGCGAAAAAAAGCAATAAAAATGTATTCAAACATAACTTCTAAACAACACATGCAAAATGGCTAATAATGCCTAGAGATATGTATTTTTGTTAGTAGTACTAGAAAAATGATCTTTTGTAAGGTTTCTAAAGACACAAGTTAGTTTTTTTATTCAATATAACAGTGTGACTGTCAACCTAAATATGAAAGGTTTATAATCATAACTCCAAAACCAAACATGAAAATTGTCTAAAAAAGCCTGTAATATTGAATTTATGTGAGTTTGACCTGAATCAGGTATTTTGGAAAGGTTCAAAAATACAAAAATCAGGTTTTACTGGCCTCATATTGGTCAAACTCAAAATGTCAGTTTATGAAACATAACTCCAAAAATACACATGCAATATGTGTAATAATGCCTGAAGAAATGCATCTTTGAGAGTTTTCCTGAAAAAAAAACATTTGGTACCGTTTGCAAAAACAAAAAGTAATGTTTTACTCAATTTGACAGTAATGTACTTAGAATCCTGAGATAATGCGAATAAAGCAATAAAAATGTATTCCAACATAATTCCTAATCCAAACGTGCAAAGTGTCTAAAAATGCCTGTGATATTGAATACATGTGAGTTTTACTAGATACAGTTGTTTTTCTATGGTTTGCAAATACAAAAATGAGGTATTACTCAATATGACTGTATACTGTAACACTCAATATGACAGTTATTTAAACATAACTCCTACACCACACATGGAAAATGGCTAATAATGCCTGAAATAATGCATCTTTGGGAGTTTTACTGGAAACATATGCTTTTTTAAATCTTGCAAATGCAGAAAGTAGTTTTTTAATCAATATGACTATAATGTTCTTAGAATCCTGAGATAATGCGAAAAAAGCAATAAAAATGTATTCAAACATAACTTCTAAACAACACATGCAAAATGGCTAATAATGCCTACAGATATGTTTTTTGGTTAGTTGTACTCGAAAAATGATCTTTTGTAAGGTTTGCAAGGACACAAGTTAGTTTTTTTATTCAATATAACAGTGTAACTGTCATACTAAATATGAAAGGTTTATAATCATAACTCCAAAACCAAACATGAACTTTGTCTAAAAAAGCCTGTAATATTGAATTTATGTGAGTTTGACCTGAATCAGGTATTTTGGAAAGGTTCAAAAATACAAAAATCAGGTTTTACTGGCCTCATATTGGTCAAACTCAAAATGTCAGTTTATGAAACATAATTCCAAAAATACACATGCAATATGTCTAATAATGCCTGAAGAAATGCATCTTTGAGAGTTTCCCTGAAAAAAAAAAACATTTGGTACCGTTTGCAAAAACAAAAAGTAATGTTTTACTCAATTTGACAGTAATGTACTTAGAATACTGAGATAATGCGAATAAAGCAATACAAATGTATTCCAACATAATTCCTAATCCAAACGTGCAAAGTGTCTAAAAATGCCTGTGATATTGAATACATGTGAGTTTTACTAGATACAGTTGTTTTTCTATGGTTTGCAAATACAAAATTGAGGTATTACTCAATATGACTGTATACTGTAACACTCAATATGACAGTTATTTAAACATAACTCCTACACCACACATGGAAAATGGCTAATAATGCCTGAAATAATGCATCTTTGGGAGTTTTACTCGAAACATATGCTTTTTTAAATCTTGCAAATGCAAAAAGTAGTTTTTTACTCAATATGACTATAATGTTCTTAGAATCCTGAGATAATGCGAAAAAAGCAATAAAAATGTATTCAAACATAACTTCTAAACAACACATGCAAAATGGCTAATAATGCCTAGAGATATGTATTTTTGTTAGTAGTACTAGAAAAATGATCTTTTGTAAGGTTTCTAAAGACACAAGTTAGTTTTTTTATTCAATATAACAGTGTGACTGTCAACCTAAATATGAAAGGTTTATAATCATAACTCCAAAACCAAACATGAAATTTGTCTAAAAAAGCCTGTAATACTGAATTTATGTGAGTTTGACCTGAATCAGGTATTTTGGAAAGGTTCAAAAATACGAAAATCAGGTTTTACTGGCCTCATATTGGTCAAACTCAAAATGTCAGTTTATGAAACATAACTCCAAAAATACACATGCAATATGTCTAATAATGCCTGAAGAAATGCATCTTTGAGAGTTTTCCTGAAAAAAAAAACCATTTGGTACCGTTTGCAAAAACAAAAAGTAATGTTTTACTCAATTTGACAGTAATGTACTTAGAATCCTGAGATAATGCGAATAAAGCAATAAAAATGTATTCCAACATAAATCCTAATCCAAACGTGCAAAGTGTCTAAAAATGCCTGTGATATTGAATACATGTGAGTTTTACTAGATACAGTTGTTTTTCTATGGTTTGCAAATACAAAAATGAGGTATTACTCAATATGACTGTATACTGTAACACTCAATATGACAGTTATTTAAACATAACTCCTACACCACACATGGAAAATGGCTAATAATGCCTGAAATAATGCATCTTTGGGAGTTTTACTCGAAATATATGCTTTTTTAAATCTTGCAAATGCAAAAAGTAGTTTTTACTCAATATGACTATAATGTTCTTAGAATCCTGAGATAATGCGAAAAAAAGCAATAAAAATGTATTCAAACATAACTTCTAAACAACACATGCAAAATGGCTAATAATGCCTAGAGATATGTATTTTTGTTAGTAGTACTAGAAAAATGATCTTTTGTAAGGTTTCTAAAGACACAAGTTAGTTTTTTTATTCAATATAACAGTGTGACTGTCAACCTAAATATGAAAGGTTTATAATCATAACTCCAAAACCAAACATGAAAATTGTCTAAAAAAGCCTGTAATATTGAATTTATGTGAGTTTGACCTGAATCAGGTATTTTGGAAAGGTTCAAAAATACAAAAATCAGGTTTTACTGGCCTCATATTGGTCAAACTCAAAATGTCAGTTTATGAAACATAACTCCAAAAATACACATGCAATATGTGTAATAATGCCTGAAGAAATGCATCTTTGAGAGTTTTCCTGAAAAAAAAACATTTGGTACCGTTTGCAAAAACAAAAAGTAATGTTTTACTCAATTTGACAGTAATGTACTTAGAATCCTGAGATAATGCGAATAAAGCAATAAAAATGTATTCCAACATAATTCCTAATCCAAACGTGCAAAGTGTCTAAAAATGCCTGTGATATTGAATACATGTGAGTTTTACTAGATACAGTTGTTTTTCTATGGTTTGCAAATACAAAAATGAGGTATTACTCAATATGACTGTATACTGTAACACTCAATATGACAGTTATTTAAACATAACTCCTACACCACACATGGAAAATGGCTAATAATGCCTGAAATAATGCATCTTTGGGAGTTTTACTGGAAACATATGCTTTTTTAAATCTTGCAAATGCAGAAAGTAGTTTTTTAATCAATATGACTATAATGTTCTTAGAATCCTGAGATAATGCGAAAAAAGCAATAAAAATGTATTCAAACATAACTTCTAAACAACACATGCAAAATGGCTAATAATGCCTACAGATATGTTTTTTGGTTAGTTGTACTCGAAAAATGATCTTTTGTAAGGTTTGCAAGGACACAAGTTAGTTTTTTTATTCAATATAACAGTGTAACTGTCATACTAAATATGAAAGGTTTATAATCATAACTCCAAAACCAAACATGAACTTTGTCTAAAAAAGCCTGTAATATTGAATTTATGTGAGTTTGACCTGAATCAGGTATTTTGGAAAGGTTCAAAAATACAAAAATCAGGTTTTACTGGCCTCATATTGGTCAAACTCAAAATGTCAGTTTATGAAACATAATTCCAAAAATACACATGCAATATGTCTAATAATGCCTGAAGAAATGCATCTTTGAGAGTTTCCCTGAAAAAAAAAAACATTTGGTACCGTTTGCAAAAACAAAAAGTAATGTTTTACTCAATTTGACAGTAATGTACTTAGAATACTGAGATAATGCGAATAAAGCAATAAAAATTTATTCCAACATAATTCCTAATCCAAACGTGCAAAGTGTCTAAAAATGCCTGTGATATTGAATACATGTGAGTTTTACTAGATACAGTTTTTTTTCTATGGTTTGCAAATAGAAAAATGAGGTATTACTCAATATGACTGTATACTGTAACACTCAATATGACAGTTATTTAAACATAACTCCTACACCACACATGGAAAATGGCTAATAATGCCTGAAATAATGCATCTTTGGGAGTTTTACTGGAAACATATGCTTTTTTAAATCTTGCAAATTCAGAAAGTAGTTTTTTAATCAATATGACTATAATGTTCTTAGAATCCTGAGATAATGCGAAAAAAGCTATAAAAATGTATTCAAACATAACTTCTAAACAACACATGCAAAATGGCTAATAATGCCTAGAGATATGTATTTTTGTTAGTAGTACTAGAAAAATGATCTTTTGTAAGGTTTCTAAAGACAAAAGTTAGTTTTTTTATTCAATATAACAGTGTGACTGTCAACCTAAATATGAAAGGTTTATAATCATAACTCCAAAACCAAACATGAAATTTGTCTAAAAAAGCCTGTAATATTGAATTTATGTGAGTTTGACCTGAATCAGGTATTTTGGAAAGGTTCAAAAATACAAAAATCAGGTTTTACTGGCCTCATATTGGTCAAACTCAAAATGTCAGTTTATGAAACATAACTCCAAAAATACACATGCAATATGTGTAATAATGCCTGAAGAAATGCATCTTTGAGAGTTTCCCTGAAAAAAAAAAAACATATGGTACCGTTTGCAAAAACAAAAAGTAATGTTTTACTCAATTTGACAGTAATGTACTTAGAATACTGAGATAATGCGAATAAAGCAATAAAAATTTATTCCAACATAATTCCTAATCCAAACGTGCAAAGTGTCTAAAAATGCCTGTGATATTGAATACATGTGAGTTTTACTAGATACAGTTGTTTTTCTATGGTTTGCAAATACAAAATTGAGGTATTACTCAATATGACTGTATACTGTAACACTCAATATGACAGTTATTGAAACATAACTCCTACACCACACATGGAAAATGGCTAATAATGCCTGAAATAATGCATCTTTGGGAGTTTTACTCGAAACATATGCTTTTTTAAATCTTGCAAATGCAAAAAGTAGTTTTTTACTCAATATGACTTTAATGTTCTTAGAATCCTGAGATAATGCGAAAAAAGCAATAAAAATGTATTCAAACATAACTTCTAAACAACACATGCAAAATGGCTAATAATGCCTAGAGATATGTATTTTTGTTAGTAGTACTAGAAAAATGATCTTTTGTAAGGTCTCTAAAGACACAAGTTAGTTTTTTTATTCAATATAACAGTGTGACTGTCAACCTAAATATGAAAGGTTTATAATCATAACTCCAAAACCAAACATGAAATTTGTCTAAAAAAGCCTGTAATACTGAATTTATGTGAGTTTGACCTGAATCAGGTATTTTGGAAAGGTTCAAAAATACAAAAATCAGGTTTTACTGGCCTCATATTGGTCAAACTCAAAATGTCAGTTTATGAAACATAACTCCAAAAATACACATGCAATATGTCTAATAATGCCCGAAGAAATGCATCTTTGAGAGTTTTCCTGAAAAAAAAACATTTGGTACCGTTTGCAAAAACAAAAAGTAATGTTTTACTCAATTTGACAGTAATGTACTTAGAATCCTGAGATAATGCGAATAAAGCAATAGAAATTTATTCCAACATAATTCCTAATCCAAACGTGCAAAGTGTCTAAAAATGCCTGTGATATTGAATACATGTGAGTTTTACTAGATACAGTTGTTTTTCTATGGTTTGCAAATACAAAAATGAGGTATTACTCAATATGACTGTATACCGTAACACTCAATATGACAGTTATTTAAACATAACTCCTACACCACACATGGAAAATGGCTAATAATGCCTGAAATAATGCATCTTTGGGAGTTTTACTCGAAACATATGCTTTTTTAAATCTTGCAAATGCAAAAAGTAGTTTTTTACTCAATATGACTATAATGTTCTTAGAATCCTGAGATAATGCGAAAAAAGCAATAAAAATGTATTCAAACATAACTTCTAAACAACACATGCAAAATGGTTAATAATGCCTAGAGATATGTATTTTTGTTAGTAGTACTAGAAAAATTATCTTTTGTAAGGTTTCTAAAGACAAAAGTTAGTTTTTTTATTCAATATAACAGTGTGACTGTCAACCTAAATATGAAAGGTTTATAATCATAACTCCAAAACCAAACATGAAATTTGTCTAAAAAAGCCTGTAATATTGAATTTATGTGAGTTTGACCAGAATCAGGTGTTTTGGAAAGGTTCAGAAATACAAAAATCAGGTTTTACTGGCCTCATATTGGTCAAACTCAAAATGTCAGTTTATGAAACATAACTCCAAAAATACACATGCAATATGTCTAATAATGCCTGAAGAAATGCATCTTTGAGAGTTTTCCTGAAAAAAAAAATTGGTACCGTTTGCAAAAACAAAAAGTAATGTTTTACTCAATTTGACAGTAATGTACTTAGAATCCTGAGATAATGCGAATAAAGCAATAAAAATGTATTCCAACATAATTCCTAATCCAAACGTGCAAAGTGTCTAAAAATGCCTGTGATATTGAATACATGTGAGTTTTACTAGATACAGTTGTTTTTCTATGGTTTGCAAATACAAACATGAGGTATTACTCAATATGACTGTATACTGTAACACTCAATATGACAGTTATTTAAACATAACTCCTACACCACACATGGAAAATGGCTAATCATGCCTGAAATAATGCATCTTTGGGAGTTTTACTCGAAACATATGCTTTTTTAAATCTTGCAAATGCAAAAAGTAGTTTTTTACTCAATATGACTATAATGTTCTTAGAATACTGAGAATGCGAAAAAAGCAATAAAAATGTATTCAAACATAACTTCTAAACAACACATGCAAAATGGCTAATAATGCCTAGAGATATGTATTTTTCTTAGTAGTACTAGAAAAATGATCTTTTGTAAGGTTTCTAAAGACACAAGTTAGTTTTTTTTATTCAATATAACAGTGTGACTGTCAACCTAAATATGAAACGTTTATAATCATAACTCCAAAACCAAACATGAAATTTGTCTAAAAAAGCCTGTAATATTGAATTTATGTGAGTTTGACCTGAATCAGGTATTTTGGAAAGGTTCAAAAATACAAAAATCAGGTTTTACTGGCCTCATATTGGTCAAACTCAAAATGTCAGTTTATGAAACATAACTCCAAAAATACACATGCAATGTGTCTAATAATGCCTGAAGAAATGCATCTTTGAGAGTTTTCCTGAAAAAAAAAACATTTGGTACCGTTTGCAAAAACAAAAAGTAATGTTTTACTCAATTTGACAGTAATGTACTTAGAATCCTGAGATAATGCGAATAAAGCAATAAAAATGTATTCCAACATAATTCCTAATCCAAACGTGCAAAGTGTCTAAAAATGCCTGTGATATTGAATACATGTGAGTTTTACTAGATACAGTTGTTTTTCTATGGTTTGCAAATACAAAAATGAGGTATTACTCAATATGACTGTATACTGTAACACTCAATATGACAGTTATTTAAAAATAACTCCTACACCACACATGGAAAATGGCTAATAATGCCTGAAATAATGCATCTTTGGGAGTTTTACTGGAAACATATGCTTTTTTAAATCTTGCAAATGCAAAAAGTAGTTTTTTAATCAATATGACTATAATGTTCTTAGAATCCTGAGATAATGCGAAAAAAGCAATAAAAATGTATTCAAACATAACTTCTAAACAACACATGCAAAATGGCTAATAATGCCTAGAGATATGTATTTTTGTTAGTAGTACTAGAAAAATGATCTTTTGTAAGGTTTCTAAAGACACAAGTTAGTTTTTTTATTCAATATAACAGTGTGACTGTCAACCTAAATATGAAAGGTTTATAATCATAACTCCAAAACCAAACATGAAATTTGTCTAAAAAAGCCTGTAATATTGAATTTATGTGAGTTTGACCTGAATCAGGTATTTTGGAAAGGTTCAAAAATACAAAAATCAGGTTTTACTGGCCTCATATTGGTTAAACTCAAAATGTCAGTTTATGAAACATAACTCCCAAAATACACATGCAATATGTCTAATAATGCCTGAAGAAATGCATATTTGAGAGTTTTCCTGAAAAAAAAACCATTTGGTACCGTTTGCAAAAACAAAAAGTAATGTTTTACTCAATTCGACAGTTATGTACTTAGAATCCTGAGATAATGCGAATAAAGCAATAAAAATGTATTCCAACATAATTCCTAATCCAAACGTGCAGTGTCTAAAAATGCCTGTGATATTGAATACATGTGAGTTTTACTAGATACAGTTGTTTTTCTATGGTTTGCAAATACAAAAATGAGGTATTACTCAATATGACTGTATACTGTAACACTCAATATGACAGTTATTTAAACATAACTCCTACACCACACATGGAAAATGGCTAATAATGCCTGAAATAATGCATCTTTGGGAGTTTTACTCGAAATATATGCTTTTTTAAATCTTGCAAATGCAAAAAGTAGTTTTTTACTCAATATGACTATAATGTTCTTAGAATCCTGAGATAATGCGAAAAAAGCAATAAAAATGTATTCAAACATAACTTCTAAACAACACATGCAAAATGGCTAATAATGCCTAGAGATATGTATTTTTGTTAGTAGTACTAGAAAAATGATCTTTTGTAAGGTTTCTAAAGACACAAGTTAGTTTTTTTATTCAATATAACAGTGTGACTGTCAACCTAAATATGAAAGGTTTATAATCATAACTCCAAAACCAAACATGAACTTTGTCTAAAAAAGCCTGTAATATTGAATTTATGTGAGTTTGACCTGAATCAGGTATTTTGGAAAGGTTCAAAAATACAAAAATCAGGTTTTACTGGCCTCATATTGGTCAAACTCAAAATGTCAGTTTATGAAACATAACTCCAAAAATATCAATCAATCAATCAATGTTTACTTATATAGCCCTAAATCACTAGTGTCTCAAAGGGCTGCACAAACCACCACGACATCCTCGGTAGGCCCACATAAGGGCAAGGAAAACTCACACCCAGTGGGACATCGGTGACAATGATGACCCAGTGGGACGTCGGTGACAATGATGACTATGAGAACCTTAGAGAGGAGGAAAGCAATGGATGTCGAGCGGGTCTAACATGATACTGTGAAAGTTCAATCCACAATGGATACAACACAGTCGCGAGAGTCCAGTCCAAAGAGGATCCAAGACACAGCAGCGAGAGTCCCGTTCACAGCGGAGCCAGCAGGAAACCATCCGAAGCGTAGGCGGACCAGCAGCGCAGAGATGTCCCCAGCCGATACACAGGCGAGCAGTACATGGCCACCGGATCGGACCGGACCCCCTCCACACGGGAGAGTGGGACATAGAAGAAAAAGAAAAGAAACGGCAGATCAACTGGTCTAAAAAGGGAGTCTATTTAAAGGCTAGAGTATACAATTGAGTTTTAAGGTGAGACTTAAATGCTTCTACTGAGGTGGCATCGCGAACTGTTACCGGGAGGGCATTCCAGAGTACTGGAGCCCGAACGGAAAACGCTCTATAGCCCGCAGACTTTTTTTGGGCTTTGGGAATCACTAATAAGCCGGAATCCTTTGAACGCAGATTTCTTGCCGGGACATACGGTACAATACAATCGGCAAGATAAGATGGAGCTAGACCGTGTAGTATTTTATACGTAAGTAGTAAAACCTTAAAGTCACATCTTAAGTGCACAGGAAGCCAGTGCAGGTGAGCCAGTACAGGTGTAATGTGATCAAACTTTCTTGTTCTTGTCAAAAGTCTAGCAGCCGCATTTTGTACCAACTGTAATCTTTTAATGCTAGACATGGGGAGACCCGAAAATAATACGTTACAGTAGTCGAGGCGAGACGTAACAAACGCATGGATAATGATCTCAGCGTCTTTAGTGGACAGAATGGAGCGAATTTTAGCGATGTTACGGAGATGAAAGAAGGCCGTTTTAGTAACGCTTTTAATGTGTGCCTCAAAGGAGAGAGTTGGGTCGAAGATAATACCCAGATTCTTTACCGTGTCGCCTTGTTTAATTGTTTGGTTGTCAAATGTTAGAGTTGTATTATTAAATAGAGTTCGGTGTATAGCAGGACCGATAATCAGCATTTCCGTTTTTTTGGCGTTGAGTTGCAAAAAGTTAGCGGACATCCATTGTTTAGTTTCATTAAGACACGCCTCCAGCTGACTACAATCCGGCGTGTTGGTCAGCTTTAGGGGCATGTAGAGTTGGGTGTCATCAGCATAACAGTGAAAGCTGATACCGTATTTGCGTATGATGTCACCTAGCGGCAGCATGTAGATGCTGAAGAGTGCAGGGCCAAGGACCGAACCCTGGGGAACTCCACACGTTACCTTAACATAGTCCGAGGTCACATTGTTATGGGAGACACACTGCATCCTATCAGTAAGATAAGAGTTAAACCAAGACAGGGCTAAGTCTGACATACCAATTCGTGTTTTGATACGTTCTAATAAAATATTATGATCGACGGTATCGAAAGCAGCGCTAAGATCGAGGAGCAGCAACATAGATGACGCATCAGAATCCATCGTTAGCAATAGATCATTAGTCATTTTTGCGAGGGCTGTCTCCGTGGAGTGATTTGCCCTGAAACCGGATTGAAAGGTTTCACATAGATTGTTAGACGCTAAGTGTTCATTTAACTGCTCCGCAACAATTTTTTCAAGGATTTTTGAAATAAAGGGAAGGTGAGACACCGGTCGGTAATTTACCATGAGGTCAGGATCGAGGTTAGGTCTTTTAAGAAGAGGATGAATAACCGCTTTTTTGAATGCTAGGGGAACACTGCCCGAGGAGAGTGATAAGTTTATAATATTTAGCACTGATGGACCTAATAATTCAAAGAGCTCCTTGATCAGTTTCCCAGGAAGAGGGTCAAGTAAACATGTTGTCTGTTGTATTCCATTTACACGTTGTAACAATTCCTCTAATGTTATTTCCTCAAAACGAGAGAAACTATTTTGGAGGGCAGTATCCGCCGTATATACAATCGTGTCAGTGTTAATAGAACCCCGTTGTAGCTGGGACGCATTGTCTTTAATCTCCTTTCTAATGACTTCAATTTTCTTACTAAAGAATTGCATAAAGTCATCAGCTGAGTGGGTGGAGCTACTGGAAGGAGTCCCTTGTTGGGTTAGCGATGCTACCGTACTAAACAAAAATTTAGGATCGTTTTTATTACGGTGGATGAGATTTGAGTAATATTTAGCTTTTACTGGCCTCATATTGGTCAAACTCAAAATGTCAGTTTATGAAACATAACTCCAAAAATACACATGCAATATGTCTAATAATGCCTGAAGAAATGCATCTTTGAGAGTTTTCCTGAAAAAAAAACATTTGGTACCGTTTGCAAAAACAAAAAGTAATGTTTTACTCAATTTGACAGTAATGTACTTAGAATCCTGAGATAATGCGAATAAAGCAATAAAAATGTATTCCAACATAATTCCTAATCCAAACGTGCAAAGTGGATAAAAATGCCTGTGATATTGAATACATGTGAGTTTTACTAGATTCATTTGTTTTTCTATGGTTTGCAAATACAAAAATGAGGTATTACTCAATATGACTGTATACTGTAACACTGAATATGACAGTTATTTAAACATAACTCATACACCACACATGGAAAATGGCTAATAATGCCTGAAATAATGCATCTTTGGGAGTTTTACTCGAAACATATGCTTTTTTAAATCTTGCAAATGCAAAAAGTAGTTTTTTTACTCAATATGACTATAATGTTCTTAGAATCCTGAGATAATGCGAAAAAAGCAATAAAAATGTATTCAAACATAACTTCTAAACAACACATGCAAAATGGCTAATAATGCCTAGAGATATGTATTTTTGTTAGTAGTACTAGAAAAATGATCTTTTGTAAGGTTTCTAAAGACACAAGTTATTTTTTTATTCAATATAACAGTGTGACTGTCAACCTAAATATAAATGATTAATGGGTTGTACTTGTATAGCGCTTTTCTACCTTCAAGGTACTCAAAGCGCTTTGACACTACTTCCACATTTACCCATTCACACACACATTCACACACACTGATGGAGGGAGCTGCCATGCAAGGCGCCAACCAGCACCCATCAGGAGCAAGGGTGAAGTGTCTTGCTCAGGACACAACGGACGTGACGAGGTTGGTACTAGGTGGGATTTGAACCAGGGACCCTCGGGTTGCGCACGGCCACTCTCCCACTGCGCCACGCCGTCCCTAAATATGAAAGGTTTATAATCATAACTCCAAAACCAAACATGAAATTTGTCTAAAAAAGCCTGTAATATTGAATTTATGTGAGTTTGACCTGAATCAGGTATTTTGGAAAGGTTCAAAAATACAAAAATCAGGTTTTACTGGCCTCATATTGGTCAAACTCAAAATGTCAGTTTATGAAACATAACTCCAAAAATACACATGCAATATGTCTAATAATGCCTGAAGAAATGCATCTTTGAGAGTTTTCCTGAAAAAAAAAACATTTGGTACCGTTTGCAAAAACAAAAAGTAATGTTTTACTCAATTTGACAGTAATGTACTTAGAATCCTGAGATAATGCGAATAAAGCAATAAAAATAGATTCCAACATAATTCCTAATCCAAACGTGCAAAGTGTCTAAAAATGTCTGTGATATTGAATACATGTGAGTTTTACTAGATACAGTTGTTTTTCTATGGTTTGCAAATACAAAAATGAGGTATTACTCAATATGACTGTATACTGTAACACTCAATATGACAGTTATTTAAACATAACTCCTACACCACACATGGACAATGGCTAATAATGCCTGAAATAATGCTTCTTTGGGAGTTTTACTGGAAACATATGCTTTTTTAAATCTTGCAAATGCAAAAAGTAGTTTTTTAATCAATATGACTATAATGTTCTTAGAATCCTGAGATAATGCGAAAAAAGCAATAAAAATGTATTCAAACAACTTCTAAACAACACATGCAAAATGGCTAATAATGCCTAGAGATATGTATTTTTGTTAGTAGTACTAGAAAAATGATCTTTTGTAAGGTTTCTAAAGACAAAAGTTAGTTTTTTTATTCAATGTAACAGTGTGACTGTCAACCTAAATATGAAAGGTTTATAATCATAACTCCAAAACCAAACATTAACTTTGTCTAAAAAAGCCTGTAATATTGAATTTATGTGAGTTTGACATGAATCAGGTATTTTGGAAAGGTTCAAAAATACAAAAATCAGGTTTTACTGGCCTCATATTGGTCAAACTCAAAATGTCAGTTTATGAAACATAACTCCAAAAATACACATGCAATATGTCTAATAATGCCTGAAGAAATGCATCTTTGAGAGTTTCCCTGAAAAAAAAAACATTTGGTACCGTTTGCAAAAACAAAAAGTAATGTTTTACTCAATTTGACAGTAATGTACTTAGAATACTGAGATAATGCAAATAAAGCAATAAAAATGTATTCCAACATAATTCCTATTCCAAACGTGCAAAGTGTCTAAAAATACCTGTGATATTGAATACATGTGAGTTTTACTAGATACAGTTGTTTTTCTATGGTTTGCAAATACAAAATTGAGGTATTACTCAATATGACTGTATACTGTAACACTCAATATGACAGTTATTTAAACATAACTCCTACACCACACATGGAAAATGGCTAATAATGCCTGAAATAATGCATCTTTGGGAGTTTTACTCGAAACATATGCTTTTTTAAATCTTGCAAATGCAAAAAGTAGTTTTTTACTCAATATGACTATAATGTTCTTAGAATCCTGAGATAAAGCGAAAAAAGCAATACAAATGTATTCAAACATAACTTCTAAACAACACATGCAAAATGGCTAATAATGCCTAGAGATATGTATTTTTGTTAGTAGTACTAGAAAAATGATCTTTTGTAAGGTTTCTAAAGACACAAGTTAGTTTTTTTATTCAATATAACAGTGTGACTGTCAACCTAAATATGAAAGGTTTATAATCATAACTCCAAAACCAAACATGAACTTTGTCTAAAAAAGCCTGTAATATTGAATTTATGTGAGTTTGACCTGAATCAGGTATTTTGGAAAGGTTCAAAAATACAAAAATCAGGTTTTACTGGCCTCATATTGGTCAAACTCAAAATGTCAGTTTATGAAACATAACTCCAAAAATACACATGCAATATGTCTAATAATGCCTGAAGAAATGCATCTTTGAGAGTTTCCCTGAAAAAAAAAAACATTTGGTACCGTTTGCAAAAACAAAAAGTAATGTTTTACTCAATTTGACAGTAATGTACTTAGAATCCTGAGATAATGCGAATAAAGCAATAAAAATGTATTCCAACATAATTCCTAATCCAAACGTGCAAAGTGTCTAAAAATGCCTGTGATATTGAATACATGTGAGTTTCACTAGATACAGTTGTTTTTCTATGGTTTGCAAATACAAAAATGAGGTATTACTCAATATGACTGTATACTGTAACACTCAATATGACAGTTATTTAAACATAACTCCTACACCACACATGGAAAATGGCTAATAATGCCTGAAATAATGCATCGTTGGGAGTTTTACTCGAAATATATGCTTTTTTAAATCTTGCAAATGCAAAAAGTAGTTTTTTACTCAATATGACTATAATGTTCTTAGAATCCTGAGATAATGCGAAAAAAGCAATAAAAATGTATTCAAACATAACTTCTAAACAACACATGCAAAATGGCTAATAATGCCTAGAGATATGTATTTTTGTTAGTAGTACTAGAAAAATGATCTTTTGTAAGGTTTCTAAAGACACAAGTTAGTTTTTTTATTCAATATAACAGTGTGACTGTCAACCTAAATATGAAAGGTTTATAATCATAACTCCAAAACCAAACATGAAATTTGTCTAAAAAAGCCTGTAATGTTGAATTTATGTGAGTTTGACCTGAATCAGGTGTTTTGGAAAGGTTCAAAAATACAAAAATCAGGTTTTACTGGCCTCATATTGGTCAAACTCAAAATGTCAGTTTATGAAACATAACTCCAAAAATACACATGCAATATGTCTAATAAATGCCTGAAGAAATGCATCTTTGAGAGTTTTCCTGAAAAAAAAAACATTTGGTACCGTTTGCAAAAACAAAAAGTAATGTTTACTCAATTTGACAGTAATGTACTTAGAATCCTGAGATAATGCGAATAAAGCAATAAAAATGTATTCCAACATAATTCCTAATCCAAACGTGCAAAGTGTCTAAAAATGTCTGTGATATTGAATAAATGTGAGTTTTACTAGATACAGTTGTTTTTCTATGGTTTGCAAATACAAAAATGAGGTATTACTCAATATGACTGTATACTGTAACACTCAATATGACAGTTATTTAAACATAACTCCTACACCACAAATGGAAAATGGCTAATAATGCCTGAAATAATGCATCTTTGGGAGTTTTACTAGAAACATATGCTTTTTTAAATCTTGCAAATGCAAAAAGTAGTTTTTTACTCAATATGACTATAATAGTCTTAGAATCCTGAGATAATGCGAAAAAAGCAATAAAAATGTATTCAAACATAACTTCTAAACAACACATGCAAAATGGCTAATAATGCCTAGAGATATGTTTTTTGTTAGTTTTACTAGAAAATGATCTTTTGTAAGGTTTGCAAAGACACAGGTTAGTTTTTTTTATTCAATGTAACACTGTAACTGTCATACTAAATATGAAAGGTTTATAATCATAACTCCAAAACCAAATATGAAATGTTTCTTAAAAAGCCTTTAATATTGAATTTATGTAAGTTTTACCAAAATCAGGAATTTTGGAAAGAATCACAAATACAAATATTAGATTTTACTGGCCTCATATTGGTCACACTCAAAATGTTATTTTTTGAAACATAACTCCAAAAATACACATGCAAATAGTCTAATAATGCCTGAAGAAATGCATCTTCGAGAGTTTTACAGAAAAAAAACATTTGGTAAGGTTTGCAAAAACAAAATTTGATTTGTTACTCAATTTGACAGTAATGTACTTAGAATCCTGAGATAATGCGAAAAAAGCAATAAAAATGTATTCCAACATAATTCCTAATCCAAACGTTCAAAATGTCTAAAAATGCCTGTGATATTGAATACATGTGAGTTTTACTAGATACAGTTGTTTTTCTATGGTTTGCAAATACAAAAATGAGGTTTTAATCAATATGACTGTATACTGTAACACTCAATATGACAGTTATTTAAACATAACTCCTACACCACACATGAAAAATGGCTAATAATGCCTGAAATAATGCATCTTTGGGAGTTTTACTAAAAACATATGTTTTTTTAAATCTTGCAAATGCAAAAAGTAGTTTTTTACTCAATATGACTATAATAGTCTTAGAATCCTGAGATAATGCGAAAAAAGCAATAAAAATGTATTCAAACATAACTTCTAAACAACACATGCAAAATGGCTGATAATGCCCAGAGATATGTTTTTTTGTTAGTTTTACTAGAAAAATGATCTTTTGTAAGGTTTGCAAAGACACAAGTTAGTTTTTTTTATTCAATGTAACACTGTGACTGTCATACTAAATATGAAAGGTTTATAATCATAACTCCAAAACCAAATATGAAATGTGTCTTAAAAAGCCTTTAATATTGAATTTATGTAAGTTTTACCAAAATCAGGTATTTTGGAAAGAATCACAAATACAAATATTAGATTTTACTGGCCTCATATTGGTCACACTCAAAATGACATTTTTCGAAACATAACTCCAAAAATACACATGCAAATAGTCTAATAATGCCTGAAGAAATTCATCTTCGAGAGTTTTCCAGAAAAAAAACATTTGGTAAGGTTTGCAAAAACAAAATTTGATTTGTTACTCAATTTGACAGTAATGTACTTAGAATCCTGAGATAATGCGAAAAAAGCAATACAAATGTATTCCAACATAAATCCTAATCCAAACGTGCAAAATGTCTAAAAATGCCTGTGATATTGAATACATGTGAGTTTTACTAGATACAGTTGTTTTTCAATGGTTTGCAAATACTACAATGAGGTTTTACTCAATATGACTGTACACTGTAACACTCAATATGACAGTTATTTAAACATAACTCCTACACCACACATGAAAAATGGCTAATAATGCCTGAAATAATGCATCTTTGGGAGTTTTACTCGAAACATATGCTTTTTTAAATCTTGCAAATGCAAAAAGTTGTTTTTTACTCAATATGACTATAATAGTCTTAGAATCCTGAGATAATGCGAAAAAAGCAATAAAAATGTATTTAAACATCACTTCTAAACAACACATGCAAAATGGCTGGTAATGCCCAGAGATATGTTTTTTTGTTAGTTTTACTAGAAAAATGATCTTTTGTAAGGTTTGCAAAGACACAAGTTAGTTTTTTTTATTCAATGTAACACTGTAACTGTCATACTAAATATGAAAGGTTTATAATCATAACTCCAAAACCAAATATGAAATGTGTCTTAAAAAGCCTTTAATATTGAATTTATGTAAGTTTTACCAAAATCAGGAATTTTGGAAAGAATCACAAATACAAATATTAGATTTTACTGGCCTCATATTGGTCACACTCAAAATGTTATTTTTTGAAACATAACTCCAAAAATACACATGCAAATAGTCTAATAATGCCTGAAGAAATGCATCTTCGACAGTTTTACAGAAAAAAAAACATTTGGTAAGGTTTGCAAAAACAAAATTTGATTTGTTACTCAATTTGACAGTAATGTACTTAGAATCCTGAGATAATGCGAAAAAAGCAATAAAAATGTATTCCAACATAATTCCTAATCCAAACGTTCAAAATGTCTAAAAATGCCTGTGATATTGAATACATGTGAGTTTTACTTGATACAGTTGTTTTTCTATGGTTTGCAAATACAAAAATGAGGTTTTAATCAATATGACTGTATACTGTAACACTCAATATGACAGTTATTTAAACATAACTCCTACACCACACATGAAAAATGGCTAATAATGCCTGAAATAATGCATCTTTGGGAGTTTTACTAAAAACATATGTTTTTTTAAATCTTGCAAATGCAAAAAGTAGTTTTTTACTCAATATGACTATAATAGTCTTAGAATCCTGAGATAATGCGAAAAAAGCAATAAAAATGTATTCAAACATAACTTCTAAACAACACATGCAAAATGGCTAATAATGCCCAGAGATATGTTTGTTTGTTAGTTGTACTAGAAAAATGATCTTTTTTAAGGTTTGCAAAGACACAAATTAGTTTTTTTATTCAATATAACAGTGTAACTGTCATACTAAATATGAAAGGTTTATAATCATAACTCCAAAACCAAATATGAAATTTGTCTTAAAAAGCCTTTAATATTGAATTTATGTAAGTTCTACCAGAATCAGGTATTTTGGAAAGAATCACAAATACAAATATTAGATTTTAATGGCCTCATATTGGTCACACTCAAAATGACAGTTTTTGAAACATAACTCCAAAAATACACATGCAAAATGTCTAATAATGCCTGAAGAAATGCATCTTCAAGAGTTTTCCTGAAAAAAAAAAACATTTGGTAAGGTTTGCAAAAACAAAATTTGATTTGTTACTCAATTTGACAGTAATGTACTTAGAATCCTGAGATAATGCGAAAAAAGCAATACAAATGTATTCCAACATAATTCCTAATCCAAACGTGCAAAATGTCTAAAAATGCCTGTGATATTGAATATATGTGAGTTTTACTAGATACAGTTGTTTTTCAATGGTTTGCAAATACTACAATGAGGTTTTACTCAATATGACTGTACACTGTAACACTCAATATGACAGTTATTTAAACATAACTCCTACACCACACATGAAAAATGGCTAATAATGCCTGAAATAATGCATCTTTGGGAGTTTTACTAGAAACATATGCTTTTTTAAATCTTGCAAATGCAAAAAGTAGTTTTTTACTCAATATGACTATAATAGTCTTAGAATCCTGAGATAATGCGAAAAAAGCAATAAAAATGTATTCAAACATAACTTCTAAACAACACATGCAAAATGGCTAATAATGCCTAGAGATATGTTTTTTGTTAGTTTTACTAGAAAAATGATCTTTTGTAAGGTTTGCAAAGACACAAGTTAGTTTTTTTTATTCAATGTAACACTGTAACTGTCATACTAAATATGAAAGGTTTATAATCATAACTCCAAAACCAAATATGAAATGTGTCTTAAAAAGCCTTTAATATTGAATTTATGTAAGTTTTACCAAAATCAGGAATTTTGGAAAGAATCACAAATACAAATATTAGATTTTACTGGCCTCATATTGGTCACACTCAAAATGTTATTTTTTGAAACATAACTCCAAAAATACACATGCAAATAGTCTAATAATGCCTGAAGAAATGCATCTTCGAGAGTTTTACAGAAAAAAAACATTTGGTAAGGTTTGCAAAAACAAAATTTGATTTGTTACTCAATTTGACAGTAATGTACTTAGAATCCTGAGATAATGCGAAAAAAGCAATAAAAATGTATTCCAACATAATTCCTAATCCAAACGTTCAAAATGTCTAAAAATGCCTGTGATATTGAATACATGTAAGTTTTACTAGATACAGTTGTTTTTCTATGGTTTGCAAATACAAAAATGAGGTTTTAATCAATATGACTGTATACTGTAACACTCAATATGACAGTTATTTAAACATAACTCCTACACCACACATGCAAAATGGCTAATAATGCCTGAAATAATGCATCTTTGGGAGTTTTACTAAAAACATATGTTTTTTTAAATCTTGCAAATGCAAAAAGTAGTTTTTTACTCAATATGACTATAATAGTCTTAGAATCCTGAGATAATGCGAAAAAAGCAATAAAAATGTATTCAAACATAACTTCTAAACAACACATGCAAAATGGCTAATAATGCCCAGAGATATGTTTGTTTGTTAGTTGTACTAGAAAAATGATCTTTTTTAAGGTTTGCAAAGACACAAATTAGTTTTTTTATTCAATATAACAGTGTAACTGTCATACTAAATATGAAAGGTTTATAATCATAACTCCAAAACCAAATATGAAATTTGTCTTAAAAAGCCTTTAATATTGAATTTATGTAAGTTCTACCAGAATCAGGTATTTTGGAAAGAATCACAAATACAAATATTAGATTTTAATGGCCTCATATTGGTCACACTCAAAATGACAGTTTTGGAAACATAACTCCAAAAATACACATGCAAAATGTCTAATAATGCCTGAAGAAATGCATCTTCAAGAGTTTTCCTGAAAAAAAAAAACATTTGGTAAGGTTTGCAAAAACAAAATTTGATTTGTTACTCAATTTGACAGTAATGTACTTAGAATCCTGAGATAATGCGAAAAAAGCAATAAAAATGTATTCCAACATAATTCCTAATCCAAACGTGCAACATGTCTAAAAATGCCTGTGATATTGAATACATGTGAGTTTTACTGGATACAGTTGTTTTTCAATGGTTTGCAAATACAAAAATGAGGTTTTACTCAATATGACTGTATACTGTAACACTCAATATGACAGTTATTTAAACATAACTCCTACACCACACATGAAAAATGGCTAATAATGCCTGAAATAATGCATCTTTGGGAGTTTTACTCGAAACATATGCTTTTTTAAATCTTGCAAATGCAAAAAGTAGTTTTTTACTCAATATGACTATAATAGTCTTAGAATCCTGAGATAATAAGAAAAAAGCAATACAAATTTATTCAAACATAACATCTAAACAACACATGCAAAATGGCTAATAATGCCCAGAGATATGTTTTTTTTTTGTTAGTTGTACTAGAAAAATGATCTTTTGTAAGGTTTGCAAAGACACAAGTTAGTTTTTTTATTCAATATAACAGTGTAACTGTCATACTAAATATGAAAGGTTTATAATCATAACTCCAAAACCAAATATGAAATTTGTCTTAAAAAGCCTTTAATATTGAATTTATGTAAGTTTGAGCAGAATCAGGTATTTTGGAAAGAATCACAAATACAAATATTAGATTTTACTGGCCTCATATTGGTCACACTCAAAATGACAGTTTTTGAAACATAACTCAGAAAATACACATGCAAAATGTCTAATAATGCCTGAAGCAATGCATCTTCGAGAGTTTTCCAGAAAAAACAAACATTTGGTAAGGTTTGCAAAAACAAAATTTGATTTGTTACTCAATTTGACAGTAATGTACTTAGAATCCTGAGATAAATCGAAAAAAGCAATAAAAATGTATTCCAACATAATTCCTAATCCAAAAGTGCAAAATGTCTAAAAATGCCTGTGATATTGAATACATGTGAGTATTACTAGATACAGTTGTTTTTCTATGGTTTGCAATTACAAAAATGAGGTTTTACTCAATATGACTGTATACTGTAACACTCAATATGACAGTTATTTAAACATAACTCCTACACCACATATGATAAATAGCTAATAATGCCTGAAATAATGCATCTTTTGGAGTTTTACTCGAAACATATGTTTTTTTAAATCTTGCAAGTGCAAATAGTTGTTTTTTTACTCAATGTGACTATAATAGTCTTACAATACTGAGATAATGCAAAAAAGCAATAAAATGTATTCAAACATAATTCCTAATCCAAACGTGCAAAATGTCTAAAAATGCCTGTGATATTGAATACATATGAGTTTTACTAGATACAGTTGTTTTTCTATGGTTTGCAAATACAAAAATGAGGTTTTACTCAATGTGACTGTATACTGTAACACTCAATATGACAGTTATCTGTTATATTGAATAAAAAAACTAATTTGTGTCTTTGCAAACCTTACAAAAGATCATTTTTCTAGTAAAACTAACAAAAAAACATATCTCTGGGCATTATTAGCCATTTTGCATGTGTTGTTTAGAAGTTATGTTTGAATACATTTTTATTGCTTTTTTCGCATTATCTCAGGATTCTAAGACTATTATAGTCATATTGAGTAAAAAACTACTTTTTGCATTTGCAAGATTTAAAAAAGCATATGTTTCGAGTAAAACTCCCAAAGATGCATTATTTCAGGCATTATTAGCCATTGTTCATGTGTGGTGTAGGAGTTATGTTTAAATAACTGTCATATTGAGTGTTACAGTGTACAGTCACATTGAGTAAAACCTCATTTTTGTATTTGCAAACCATAGAAAAACAACTGTATCTAGTAAAACTCACATGTATTCAATATCACAGGCATTTTTTGACATTTTGCACGTTTGGATTAGGAATTATGTTGGAATACATTTTTATTGCTTTTTTCGCATTATCTCAGGATTCTAAGTACATTACTGTCAAATTGAGTAAGAAATCAAATTTTGTTTTTGCAAACCTTACCAAATGTTTTTTTTTTCAGGAAAACTCTTGAAGATGCATTTCTTCGGGCATTATTAGACATTTTGCATGTGTATTTTTGGAGTTATGTTTCAAAAACTGTCATTTTGAGTGTGACCAATATGAGGCCAGTAAAATCTAATATTTGTATTTGTGAACCTTTCCAAAATACCTGATTCTGCTAAAACTTACATAAATTCAATATTAAAGGCTTTTTAAGACAAATTTCATATTTGGTTTTGGAGTTATGATTATAAACCTTTCATATTTAGCATGATAGTTACACTGTTATATTGTATAAAAAAACTAATTTGTGTCTTTGCAAACCTTACAAAAGATCATTTTTCTAGTACAACTAACAAACAAACATATCTCTGGGCATTATTAGCCATTTTGCATGTGTTGTTTAGAAGTTATGTTTGAATACTTTTTTATTGCTTTTTTCGCATTATCTCAGGATTCTAAGACTATTATAGTCATATTGAGTAAAAAATTACTTTTTGCATTTGCAACATTTAAAAAGGCATATGTTTCTAGGAAAACTCCCAAAGCTGCATTATTTCAGGCATTATTAGCCATTTTTAATGTGTGGTGTAGGAGTTATGTTTAAATAACTGTCATATTGAGTGTTACAGTATACAGTCATATTGATTAAAACCTCATTTTTGTATTTGCAAACCATTGAAAAACAACTGTATCTAGTAAAACTCACATATATTCAATATCACAGGCATTTTTAGACATTTTGCACGTTTGGATTAGGAATTATGTTGGAATATATTTTTATTGGTTTTTTTGCATTATCTCAGGATTCCAAGTACATTACCGTCAAATTGAGTAACAAATCAAATTTTGCTTTTGCAAACCTTACCAAATGTTTTTTTTTCTGGAAAACTCTCGAAGATGAATTTCTTCAGGCATTATTAGACTATTTGCATGTGTATTTTTGGAGTTATGTTTCAAAAAATGTCATTTTGAGTGTGACCAATATGAGGCCAGTAAAATCTAATATTTGTTTTTGTCAACCTTTCCAAAATACCTGATTCTGCTAAAACTTACATAAATTCAATATTAAAGGCTTTTTAAGATAAATTTCATATTTGGTTTTGGAGTTATGATTATAAACCTTTCAAATTTAGTATGACAGTTACAGTGTTATATTGAATAAAAAAAACTAACTTGTGTCTTTGCAAACCTTACAAAAGATCATTTTTCTAGTAAAACTAACAAAAAACTTATCTCTAGGCATTATTAGCCATTTTGCATGTGTTGTTTAGAAGTTATGTTTGAATACATTTTTATTGCTTTTTTCGCATTATCTCAGGATTCTAAGACTATTATAGTCATATTGAGTAAAAAACTACTTTTTGCATTTGCAAGATTTAAAAAAGCATATGTTTCTAGTAAAACTCCCAAAGCTGCATTATTTCAGGCATTATTAGCCATTTTTAATGTGTGGTGGAGGAGTTATGTTTAAATAACTGTCATATTGAGTGTTACAGTATACAGTCATATTGAGTAAAACCTAATTTTTGTATTTGCAAACCATAGAAAAACAACTGTATCTAGTAAAACTCACATGTATTCAATATCACAGGCATTTTTAGACATTTTGCACGTTTGGATTAGGAATTATGTTGGAATACATTTTTATTGCTTTTTTCGCATTATCTCAGGATTCTAAGTACATTACTGTCAAATTGAGTAACAAATCAAATTTTGTTTTTGCAAACCTTACCAAATGTTTTTTTTTTGGAAAACTCTCGAAGATGCATTTCTTCAGGCATTATTAGACATTTTGCATGTGTATTTTTGGAGTTATGTTTCAAAAACTGTCATTTTGAGTGTGACCAATATGAGGCCAGTAAAATCAAATATTTGTATTTTTCAACCTTTCCAAAATACCTGATTCTGCTAAAACTTACATAAATTCAATATTAAAGGCTTTTTAAGACAAATTTCATATTTGGTTTTGGAGTTATGATTATAAACCTTTCATATTTAGTATGACAGTTACACTGTTATATTGAATAAAAAAACTAACTTGTGTCTTTGCAAACCTTACAAAATATAATTTTTCTAGTACAACTAACACAAAAACATATATGTAGGCATTATTAGCCATTTTGCATGTGTTGTTTAGAAGTTATGTTTGAATACATTTTTATTGCTTTTTTTGCATTATCTCAGGATTGTAAGACTATTATAGTCGTATTGAGTAAAAAACTACTTTTTGCATTTGCAAGATTTAAAAAAGCACATGTTTCGAGTAAAACTCCCAAAGATGCATTATTTCAGGCATTATTAGCCATTTTTCATGTGTGGTGTAGGAGTTATGTTTAAATAGCTGTCATATTGAGTGTTACAGTATACAGTCATATTGAGTAAAACCTCATTTTTGTATTTGCAAACAATTGAAAAACAACTGTATCTAGTAAAACTCACATGGATTCAATATCACAGGCATTTTTAGACAATTTGCACGTTTGGATTAGGAATTGTGTTGGAATACATTTTTATTGCTCTTTTTGCATTATCTCAGGATTTTAAGTACATTACTGTCAAATTGGGTAAAACATTTCTTTTTGTTTTTGCAAACCTTACAAACTGTTTTTTTCCAGTAAAACTCACAAATATACATTTCTTCAGGCATTTTTTTGTAATTTTTTATGTGTATTTTTGGAGATATGGTTCAAAAACTGTCTTATTCAGTGTGACCAATGTGAGGCCAGTAAAACCAAACTTTTGTATTTGTGAACCTTTCCAAAATACCCAATTCAGGTAAAACTCACATAAAGTCAATATTACAGGCTTTTTTAGACAGATTTCATGTTTGGTTTTGCAGTTATGTTTATGAACCTTTCATATTTAGTATGACAGTAATACTGTTATATCGAATAAAAAAAAAAAACTTGTATCTTTGAAAACACTGTAAAAATAAATTCTGTAAAAAAACGGTCATTTACTGGCAGCTACGGCTGCCAAACAAAAACCATAAAATTAAAGTAAAACATTGTAAACCAAATAATGATCAAAAACATTATATTTACAGAAATTTTCATGAAATGTTTTGGGGAGAAATATCGTAATTTTACAGATTTTTACAAAATTATTAAGATCAACCACCTTTAAGAAAGTGACGATGCAAACAGTTCTGCAGAAAAATACCTTTATTCTAAAGAGTTTTTCCAAATTATTACGATCAATCACCTTTAGTGAAGTGACAATGCTGGCGGTTCCACAGAAAAATACCATTGTTTAACAGATTTTTTCTGAATTGTTAGGATCAGGGGTGTCTCATTCACTTTACCGGTGGGCCACTGGATGCAGGAAATTGATACAAAGTGGGTTAACCTTGCATGAATCGCTATCCCAACCTAGCAACTTACTTACCAATCCTACCCCTTCACCCCGAGAATTTCACTACCCTCATATAGGATTGACTCAAAGCTTGGCCGGGCGAATATGACAAGTAGTACCACGGTGGGCTTTTTTGTACGCTCATTCACCAAATCATATGCGTGCCAATTGAGGCATGTGATGTGCACGGTATTGTAGTGCATATGATAGTGACTGCAAGATATACTTGGTCAACAGCCACACAGGTCACACTGACGGTGGCTGCACAAACAACTTTAACACTGTTACAAATATGCACCACACTGTGAACCCACATTGAACAAGAATGATAAACACATTTCAGGAAAACATCCTCACTGTAATAAAACATAAACACAACATAACAAAAACCCACAAAACCATGCAGCGCTATCTCTTCCGGGCTACATCCCCGCTACCACCCAACACCGAGCCCCAAAACATCACCGCCCCCCTCCGTGCGTTGGTTGAGGTGGGCGGGTTTAGGTGGTGGGGGTGTGTATTGTAACACATGGAATTCTGGGTATTGTTTCAGTTGTGTTAATGTTGTGTTACGGTGAAGATGTTCTCCTGAAATGTGTTTGTCATTCTTGTTTGATGTGGCTCTACAGTGTGGCTCGTATTTGTAACATTGTTAAAGTCGTTTGTACGGCCACCGTCAGTGTGATCTGTAAGGCTGTTGACTGTTGATTAAGTATGTCTTGCAGTCATTCATGTATGTCATATTACAGGGAAAAAAATGTAATAGTTAGTTTGAGCATAAACCTTTTATAAGAGGCTACATATATTTTTTGCCTTGAATGTGAAAATACACATAAATATAAAAAAAATTTGATTCACCTTAAAATTACATATAAAACTTTTAGATTGTTAGTATGGACAAATACTTTTATATAACAAGCTACATATTTAATTAAAGTTAATTACTGTAATTTTACATGAAATTGAAAGTAATTTGAGAAAACAGAAAATAATATGTATAATTAATTTGGTATTTTTCTGTAAAAAAATAGGAATAAACATAGTTCGTCATTACTGGTATATTATTGAAAATAACAGGCGGTTTGTTTATTTACAGATAATATCTTGAATTCTACAGTTTTATAACCTATCTAAAAAATTTGAAAAATTACAGTAGAAATTTAGAGTAAACTAACCATAAAAATTTGATTTTTTTTTTTTACAGTAAACCCTACAAAAGATCATTTTTCGACTACAATTAACACAGATGCACATCTCTAGGCATTATTAGCCGTTTTGCATGTGTTGTTTAAAAGTTGTGTCTGAAAACTTTTTTATTGCTTTTTTCGCATTATCTCAGGATTCCAAGAACATTATTGTCATATTGAGTAAAACAACAATTTTTTGCATTGCAAAGATTTAAAAAAGCAAAAGTTTCGAGTAAAACTCCCAAAGAGGCATTATTTCAGGCATTATTAGCCATGTGTGGTGTAGGAGTTATGTTTAAATAACTGTCATATTGAGTGTTACAGTATACAGTCATATTGAGTAAAACCTAATTTTTGTATTTGCAAACCATAGAAAATCAACTATATCTAGTAAAACTCACATGGATTCAATATCACAGCCATTTTTAGACATTTTGCACGTTTGGATTAGGAATTATGTTGGAATACATTTTTATTGCTCTTTTTGCATTATCTCAGGATTTTAAGTACATTACTGTCAAATTGGGTAAAACATTTCTTTTTGTTTTTGCAAACCTTACAAAATGTTTTTTTTATTCAGTAAAACTCACAAAGATACATTTCTTCAGGCATTTTTTTGTAATTTTGCATGTGTATTTTTGGAGATATGGTTCAGAAACCGTCTTATTGAGTGTGACCAATGTGAGGCCAGTAAAACCAAATTTTTGTATTTGTGAACCTTTCCAAAATACCTAATTCAGGTAAAACTCACATAAAGTCAATATTACAGACTTTTTTAGACAGATTTCATGTTTGGTTTTGGAGTTATGTTTATGAACCTTTCATATTTAGTATGACAGTTTTACTGTTATATTGAATAAAAAAAACTAACTTTTATCTTTGCAAACACTGTAAAAATAAATTTTGTAAAAAAACGGTCATTTCCTGGCAGATACGGCTGCCAAACAAAAACCATAAAACTAAAATAAAACATTGTAAACCAAATAATGATCAAAAATATTATATTTACAGAAATTTTCATGAAACATTTTGGGGTGAAATATCGTAATTTTACAGATTTTTACTAAATTATTAAGATCAACCACCTTTAATAAAGTGACGATGCAAACAGTTCTGCAGAAAAATACCTTTATTCTAAAGAGTTTTTCCAAATTATTACGATTAACCACTTTTAGTGAAGTGACAATGCTGGCGGTTCCACAGAAAAATACCATTGTTTTACAGATTTTTTCTGAATTGTTAGGATCAGGGGTGTCTCATTGACTTTTGCGGGGGGCCACTGGATGCAGGAACTTGATGCAAAGTGGATTCACCTTGCATGAATGGCTACCCCACCCTAGCAACATACTTACCGATCCTACCATTTCACTGTGAGAATTTTACTGACCCTCATGTAGGATTGACCCAAAGTCTGGCCGGTTGACTTTTTATACGCTCATTCACCAAATCATCTGCATGCCCACTGATGAGTGTAGTGTGCATGGTATTGTCATGCACGTGATAGTGACTTCAAAACATACTTGGTCAACAGCCACACAGGTCACACTGCTGGTGGCTGTACAAACAACTTTAACACTGTTACAAAATATGCACCACACTGTGAATCCACATCGAACAAGAATGATAAACACATTTCAGGAAAACATCCTCACTGTAACAAAACATAAACACAACATAACATAACAAATACCCACAAGCCCATGCAGCGCTGAGTCTTCCGGGCTACACCCCTGCTACCACCCAACCCCGCGCCCCAAAACATCACCGCCCCCCTCCATGCGTTGGTTGAGGTGGGCGGGGTTAGGTGGTGGGGGTGTATATTGTAACAAATGGAATTCTGGGTTTTGTTTTTGTTGTGTTAATGTTGTGTTACGGTGAAGATGTTCTCCTGAAATGTGTTTGTCATTCTTGTTTGATGTGGCTCCACAATGTGGCACATATTTATAACATTGTTAAAGTTGTTTGTACGGCCACCGTCAGTGTGATTTGTAAGGCTGTTGACTGTTGATTAAGTATGTCTTGCAGTCACTCATGTATGTCATATTACAGGGAAAAGAATGTAAATGTTAGTTAGAGCATAAACCTTTTATAAGAGGCTACATATATTTTTCGCCTTGAATGTGAAAATACACATAAATATTACAAAAAATTAATTTACCTTAAAATTACATTAACATTACAAAACATTTATTTTTGTTTTTGCAAACCTTACAAAATGTTTGTTTTCCAGTAAAACTCACAAAGATACATTTCTTCAGGCATTTTTTTGTAATTTTGCATGTGTATTTTTGGAGATATGGTTCAAAAACTGTCTTATTCAGTGTGACCAATGTGTGGCCAGTAAAACCAAATTTTTGTATTTGTGAACCTTTCCAAAATACTTAATTCAGGTAAAACTCACATAAAGTCAATATTACAGGCTTTTTTAGACATACTTCATGTTTGGTTTTGGAGTTATGTTTATGAACCTTTCATATTTAGTATGCCAGTTATACTGTTATATTAAATAAAATAAAAAATTGTAACTTTGCAAACACTGTAAAAATAAATTCTGTAAAGAAAACGGTCATTTCCTGGCAGCTACGGCTGCCAAACAAAAACCATAAAATTAAAGTAAAACATTGTAAACCAAATAATGATCAAAAACATTATATTTACAGAAATTTTCATGAAACGTTTCGGGGAGAGATATCGTAATTTTACAGATTTTTACTAAATTATTAAGATCAACCACCTTTAATAAAATGACTATGCAAACAGTTCCGCAGAAAAAAAAACCTTTATTCTTCAGAGTTTTTCCAAATTATTACGATCAACCACCTTTAGTGAAGTGACAATGCTGGCGGTTCCACAGAAAAATACCATTGTTTAACAGATTTTTTCTGAATTGTTAGGATCAGGGGTGTCTCATTGACTTTAGCGGGGGGCCACTGGATGCAGGAGATTGATACAAAGTGGGTTAACCTTGCATGAATGGCTATCCCACCCTAGCTACATACTTACCATTCCTATCATTTCACCACGAGAATTTCACTGACCCTCCTGTAGGGTTGACTCAAAGTTTGGCCGGGCAAATATGACACGTAATACAGTGGTGGGTTTTATTGAACACTCATTCATCAAATCATCAGCGTGCCATGAGCACGGTTTCTTCATTCATTTGAAAAGTGACTGCAAGATATACTTGGTCAACAGCCACACAGGTCACACTGACGGTGGCTGTACAAACAACTTTAACACTGTTACAAATATGGACCACACTGTGAACTCACATCGAACAAGAATGATAAACACATTTCAGGAAAACATCCTCACTGTAATAAAACATAAACACAACCCCGTGCCCCAAAACATCACCGCCCCCCCCTCCGTGCGTTGGTTGAGCTGGGCGGGGTTAGGTGGTGGGGGTGTATATTGTAACACATGGAATTCTAGGAATTGTTTCTGTTGTGTTAATGTTGTGTTACGGTGACGATGTTCTCCTGAAATGTGTTTGTCAGTCTTGTTTGATGTGGCTCCACAGTGTGGCGCATATTTGTAACATTGTTAAAGTTGTTTGTACGGACACTGTCAGTGTGATCTGTATGGCTGTTGACTGTTGATTAAGAATCTCTTGCAGTATTTCATGGACGTCATATTACAGTTTGAGCATACACCTTTTATAAGAGGCTACATATATTTTTCGACTTGAATGTGAAAATACACATACATATTGAAAATATTTGATTTACCTTAAAATTACATGTAAAACTGTTAGATTGTTAGTATGAACAAATACTTTTATATAAAAGGCTACATATTTAATTAAAGTTAATTACTGTAATTTTACATGAAATTGAAAGTAATTTGAGAAAACAGAAAATAATATGTATAAATAATTTGGTATTTTTCTGTAAAAAAAAAATAAGAATATACATAGTTTGTCTACTGGCATATCACTTAAAATAACAGGCGTTTTTTATTTACAGATAATGTCTTCAATTCTACAGATTTATAACCTATTTAAAAAAATTGAAAAATTATAGTAGAAATTTAGAGTAAACTAACCATACAAATATGATTTTGTTTTCCCAGTGAACCCTACAAAAGATAATTTTTCTACTACAACTAACTAAGATACACATCTCGAGGAATTATTAGCCGTTTTGCATGTGTTGTTTAAAAGTTATGTTTGAAAACTTTTGTATTGCTTTTTCGCATTATCTCAGGATTCTAAGAACATTATAGTCATATCGAGTAAAAAATACTTTTTGCATTTGCAAGATTTAAAAAAGCATATGTTCCGAGTAAAACTCCCAAAGATGCATTATTTCAGGCATTATTAGCCATTTTTCATGTGTGGTGTAGGAGTTATGTTTAAATAACTGTCATATTGAGTGTTACAGTATAGAGTCATATTGAGTAAAACCTAAATTTTGTATTTGCAAACCATAGAAAAACAACTGTACTATAGTAAAACTCACATGTATTCAATATCACAGGCATTTTTAGACATTTTGCACGTTTGGATTAGGAATTATGTTGGAATACATTTTTATTGCTTTTTTCGCATTATCTCAGGATTCTAAGTACATTACTGTCAAATTGAGTAAAAAAATATTTTTTGTTTTTGCAAACACTACCAAATGTTTTTTTTTTCAGGAAAACTCTAAAAGATGCATTTCTTTAGGCATTATTAGACATTTTAGATTTCTACTTTTGGAGTTATGTTTCAAAAACGGTCATTTTGAGTATCACCAATATGAGGCCAGTAAAACCTAATTTTTGTATTTGTGAACCTTTCCAAAATACCTGAATCTGGTAAAACTAACATACATTCAATATTACAGGCTTTTTTTTTTTAGAAACAAATTGTGTTTACTTTTGGAGTTATGATTATAAACTTTTCATATTTAGTATGACGGTTATAATGTTATATTGAATAAAAAAAAACTTGTGTCTTTGCAAACCTTACAAAAGATCATTTTTCTAGTACAAATAACAAAAAAACATATCTCTAGTCATTATTAGCCATTTTGCATGTGTTGTTTAGAAGTTATGTTTGAATACATTTTTATTGCTTTTTTTCGCATTGTCAGGATTGTAAGACTATTATAGTCATATTGAGTAAAAAAATACTTTTTGCATTTGCAAAATTTAAAAAAGCATATGTTTCGTATAAAACTCCCAAACATAAATTTATTCAGGCATTATTAGCCATTTTTCATGTGTGGTGTAGGAGTTATGTTTATATAACTGTAATATTGTGTGTTACAGTATACAGTCATATTGAGTAAAACCTCAATTGTGTATTTGCAAACCATAGAAAAAACTGTATCTAGTAAAACTCACATGTATTCAATATCACAGGCATTTTTAGACATTTTGCACGTTGGGATTAGGAATTATATTGGAATACATTTGTATTGCTTTTTTCGCATTATCTCAGGATTCTAAGTACATTACTGTCAAATTGAGTAACACATCAAATTTTGTTTTTGCAAACCTTACCAATTTTTTTTTTTTTTCAGGAAAACTCTCGAAGATGCATTTCTTCATGCATTATTAGACATTTTGCATGTGTATTTTTGGAGTTATGTTTCAAAAACTGTCATTTTGAGTGTGACCAATATGAGGCCAGTAAAATCTAATATTTGTATTGTGATTCTTTCCAAAATACCTGATTCTGCTAAAACTTACATAAATTCAATATTAAAGGCTTTTCAAGACAAATTTCACATTTGGTTTTGGAGTGATGATTATAAACTTTTCATATTTAGTATGACAGTTACATTGTTATATTGAATAAAAAAAACTAACTTGTGTCTTTGCAAACCTTACAAAAGATCATGTTTCGAGTACAACTAACCAAAATACATATCTCTAGGCATTATTAGCCATTTTGCACGTGTTGTTTAGAAGTTATGTTTGAATACATTTTTATTGATTTTTTCGCATTATCTCAGGATTGTAAGACTATTATAGTCAAATTGAGTAAAAAACTACTTTTTTCGCTTGCATGATTTAAAAAAGCATATGTTTCGAGTAAAACTCCCAAAGATGGATTATTTCAGGCATTATTAGCCATTTTTCATGTGTGGTGTAGGAGTTATGTTTAAATAACTGTCATATTGAGTGTTACAGTATACAGTCATATTGATTAAAACCTCATTTTTGTATTTGCAAACCATTGAAAAACAACTGTATCTAGTAAAACTCACATGTATTCAATATCACAGGCATTTTTAGACATTTTGCACGTTTGGATTAGCAATTATGTTGGAATACATTTTTATTGCTTTTTTCGCATTATCTCAGGATTCTAAGTACATTACTGTCAAATTGAGTAACAAATCAAATTTTGTTTTTGCAAACCTTACCAAATGTTTTTTTTTTCAGGAAAACTCTCGAAGATGCATTTCTTCGGGCATTATTAGACATTTTGCATGTATATTTTTGGAGTTATGTTTCAAAAACTGTCATTTTGAGTGTGACCAATATGAGGCCAGTAAAATCTAATATTTGTATTTGTGATTCTTTCCAAAATACCTGATTTTGGTAAAACTTACATAAATTCAATATTAAAGGCTTTTTAAAGACATATTTCATATTTGGTTTTGGAGTTATGATTATAAACCTTTCATATTAATATGACAGTTACACTGTTATATTGAATAAAAAAAACTAACTTGTGTCTTTGCAAACCTTACAAAAGATCATTTTTCTAGTACAACTAACAAAAAAACATATCTCTAGCTATTATTAGCCATTTTGCATGTATTGTTTAGAAGTTAGGTTTGAATACATTTTTATTGCTTTTTTCGCATTATCTCAGGATTCCAAGAACATTATTGTCATATTGAGTAAAACAACAATTTCAGGCATTATTAGCCATGTGTGGTGTAGGAGTTATGTTTAAATAACTGTCGTATTGAGTGTTACAGTATACAGTCATATTGAGTAAAACCTAATTTTTTGATTTGGAAACCATAGAAAATCAACTGTATCTAGTAAAACCCACATGGATTCAATATCACAGGCATTTTTAGACAATTTGCACGTTTGGATTAGGAATTATGTTGGAATACATTTTTATTGCTTTTTTTGCATTATCTCAGGATTTTAAGTACATTACTGTCAAATTGGGTAAAACATTTCTTTTTGTTTTTGCAACCCTTACAAAAAATATTTTTTTCATCCAGTAAAACTCACAAAGATACATTACTTCAGGCATTTTTTTGTAATTTTGCATGTGTATTTTTGGAGATAGGGTTCAAAAACTGTCTTATTGAGTGTGACCAATGTGAGGCAAGTAAAACCAAATTTTTGTATTTGTGAACCTTTCCAAAATACCTAATTCAGGTAAAACTCACATAAAGTCAACATTACAGGCTTTTTTAGACAGATTTCATGTTTGGTTTTGGAGTTATGTTTATTAACCTTTCATATTCAACAAAAACCATAAAACTAAAGTAAAACATTGTAAACCAAATAATGATCAAAAATATTATATTTACAGAAATTTTCATGAAACGTTTTGGGGTGAAATATCATAATTTTACAGATTTTTACTAAATTATTAAGATCAACCACCTTTAATAAAGTGACGATGCAAACAGTTCTGCAGAAAAATACCTTTATTCTAAAGAGTTTTTCCAAATTATTACGATCAACCAACTTTAGTGAAGTGACAATGCTGGCGGTTCCTCAGTAAAATACCATTGTTTAACATATTTTTCCTGAATAGTTAGGATCAGGGGTGTCTCATTGACTTTAGTGGGTGGCCACTGAATTTATGTAAGTTTTAGCAGAATCAGGTATTTTGGAAAGGTTCACAAATACAAATATTAGATTTTACTGGCCTCATATTGGTCACAATCAAAATGACAGTTTTTGAAACATAACTCCAAAAATACACATGCAAAATGTCTAATAATGCCTGGAGAAATGCATCTTCGAGAGTTTTCCAGAAAAAAAAACATTTGGTAAGGTTTGCAAAAACAAAATTTGACAGTAATGTACTTAGAATCCTGAGATAATGCGAAAAAAGCAATAAAAATGTATTCCAACATAATTCCTAATCCAAACGTGCAAAATGTCTAAAAATGCCTGTGATATTGAATAAATGTGAGTTTTACTAGATACAGTGGTTTTTCAATGGTTTGCAAATACAAAAATGAGGTTTTACTCAATATGACTGTATACTGTAACACTCAATATGACAGTTATTTAAACATAACCCCTACACCACACATTAAAAATGGCTAATAATGCCTGAAATATCGCATCTTTGGGAGTTTTACTAGAAACATATGGTTTTTTAAATCTTGCAAATGCAAAAAGTAGTTTTTTACTCAATATGACTATAATAGTCTTAGAATCCTGAGATAATGCGAAAAAAGCAATAAAAATTTATTCAAACATAACTTCTAAAAAACACATGCAAAATGGCTAATGATGCCTAGAGATATGTTTTTTTGTTAGTTGTACTAGAAAAATGATCTTTTGTAAGTTTAGAAAGACACAATCTAGTTGTTTTATTCACTATAACACTGTAACTGGCATACTAATTATGAAAGGTTTATAATCATAACTCCAAAACCAAATATGAAATTTGTCTTAAAAAGCCTTTAATATTGAATTTATGTAAGTTTTAGCAGAATCAGGTATTTTGAAAAGAATCACAAATACAATTATTAGATTTTACTGGCCTCATATTGGTCACACTCAAAATGACAGTTTTTGAACCATAACTCCAAAAATACACATGCAAAATGTCTAATAATGCCTGAAGAAATGCATCTTCGAGAGTTTTCCGGAAAAAAAACATTTGGTAAGGTTTGCAGAAATAAAATTTGATTTGTTACTAAATTTGACAGTAATGTACTTAGAATCCTGAGATAATGCGAAAAAAGCAATAAAAATGTATTCCAACATAATTGCTAATCCAAACGTGCAAAATGTCTAAAAATGCCTGTGATATTGAATACATGTGAGTTTTACTAGATACAGTTGTTTTTCAATGGTTTGCAAATACAAAAATGAGGTTTTACTCAATATGACTGTATACTGTAACACTCAATATGACAGTTATTTAAACATAACTCCTACACCACACTTGAAAAATGGCTAATAATGCCTGAAATAATGCATCTTTGGGAGTTTTACTCGAAACATATGCTTTTTTAAATCTTGCAAATGCAAAAAGTAGTGTTTTACTCAATACGACTATAATAGTCTTACAATCCTGAGATAATGCAAAAAAAGCAATAAAAATGTATTCAAACATAACTTCTAAACAACACATGCAAAATGGCTAATAATGCCTACATATATGTTTTTTTGTTAGCTGTAGTAGAAAAATGATCTTTTGTAAGGTTTGCAAAGACACAAGTTAGTTTTTTTATTCAATATAACAGTGTAACTGTCATACTAAATATGAAAGGTTTATAATCATAACTCCAAAACCAAATATGAAATTTGTCTTAAAAAGCCTTTAATATTGAATTTATGTGAGTTTTAGCAGAATCAGGTATTTTGGAAAGGTTGACAAATACAAATATTAGATTTTACTGGCCTCATATTGGTCACACTCAAAATGACAGTTTATGAAACATAACTCCAAAAATACACATGCAAAATGTCTAATAATGCCTGAACAAATGCATCTTCGAGAGTTTTCCAGAAAAAAAAAACATTTGGTAAGGTTTGCAAAAACAAAATTTGATTTGTTACTCAATTTGACAGTAATGTACTTAGAATCCTGAGATAATGCGAAAAAAACCATAAAAATGTATTCCAACATAATTCCTAATCCAAACGTGCAAAATGTCTAAAAATGCCTGTGATATTGAATACATGTGAGTTTTACTAGATACAGTTGTTTTTCAATGGTTTGCAAATACCAAAATGAGGTTTTAATCAATATGACTGTATACTGTAACACTCAATATGACAGTTATTTAAAAATAACTCCTACACCACACATTAAAAATGGCTAATAATGCCTGAAATAATGCATCATTGGGAGTTTTACTAGAAACATATGCTTTTTTAAATCTTGCAAATGCAAAAAGTAGTTTTTTACTCAATATGACTATAATAGTCTTAGAATCCTGAGATAATGCTAAAAAAGCAATAAAAATATATTCAAACATAACTTCTAAACAACACATGCAAAATGGCTAATAATGCCTAGAGATATGTTTTTTTGTTAGTTTTACTAGAAAAATGATCTTTTGTAAGGTTTGCAAAGACACAAGTTAGTTTTTTTATTCAACATAACACTGTAACTGTCATACTAAATATGAAAGGTTTATAATTATAACTACAAAACCATATATGAATGTGTCTTAAAGAGCCTTTAATATTGAATTTATGTAAGTTTTACCAGAATCAGGTATTTTGGAAAGGTTGACAAATACAAATATTAGATTTTACTGGCCTCATGTTGGTCACACTCAAAATGAGAGTTTTTGAAACATAACTCCAAAAATACACATGCAAAATGTCTAATAATGCCTGAAGAAATGCATCTTCGAGAGTTTTCCTGAAAAAAAAACATTTGGTAAGGTTTGCAAAAACAAAATTTGATTTGTTACTCAATTTGACAGTAATGTACTTAGAATCCTGAGATAATGCGAAAAAAACAAAATAAAAATGTATTCCAACATAATTCCTAATCCAAACGTGCAAAATGTCTAAAAATGCCTGTGATATTGAATACATGTTAGTTTTACTAGATACAGTTGTTTTTCAATGGTTTGCAAATACAAAAATGAGGTTTTACTCAATATGACTGTATACTGTAACACTCAATATGACAGCTATTTAAACATAACTCCTACACCACACATGAAAAATGGCTAATAATGCCTGAAATAATGCATCTTTGGGAGTTTTACTCGAAACATATGAATTTTTAAATCCTGCAAATGCAAAAAGTAGTTTTTTACTCAATATGACTATAATAGTCTTACAATCCTGAGATAATGCGAAAAAAGCAATAAAAATGTATTCAAACATAACTTCTAAACAACACATGCAAAATGGCTAAAAATGCCCAGAGATATGTTTTTTTGTTAGTTTTACTAGAAAAATGATCTTTTGTAAGGTTTGCAAAGACACAAATTAGTTTTTTTATTCAATATAACACTGTAACTGTCATACTAAATATGAAAGGCTTATAATCATAACTCCAAAACCAAATATGAAATTTGTCTTAAAAAGCCTTTAATATTGAATTTATGTAAGTTTTACCAGAATCAGGTATTTTGGAAAGAATCACAAATACAAATATTAGATTTTACTGGCCTCATGTTGGTCACACTCAAAATGAGAGTTTTTGAAACATAACTCCAAAAATACACATGCAAAATATCTAATAATGCCTGAAAAAATGCATCATCGAGAGGTTTCCTGAAAAAAAAACATTTGGTAAGGTTTGCAAAAACAAAATTTGATTTGTTACTCAATTTGACAGTAAGGTACTTAGAATCCTGAGATAATGCAAAAAAAACAAAATAAAAATGTATTCCAACATAATTCCTAATCCAAACGTGCAAAATGTCTAAAAATGCCTGTGATATTGAATACATGTGAGTTTTACTGGATACAGTTGTTTTTCAATGGTTTGCAAATACAAACATGAGGTTTAAATCAATATGACTGTATACTGTAACACTCAATATGACAGCTATTTAAACATAACTCCTACACCACACATGAAAAATGGCTAATAATGCCTGAAATAATGCATCTTTGGGAGTTTTACTCGAAACATATGAATTTTTTAATCTTGCAAATGCAAAAAATAGTTTTTTACTCAATATGAATATAATAGTCTTAGAATCCTGAGATAATGCGAAAAAAGCAATACAAATATATTCAAACATAACCTCTAAACAACACATGCAAAATGGCTAATAATGCCCAGAGTAATGTTTTTTTGTTAGTTTTACTAGAAAAATTATCTTTTGTAAGGTTTGCAAAGACACAAATTAGTTTTTTTATTCAATATAACAGTGTAACTGTCATAATAAATATGAAAGGTTTATAATCATAACTCCAAAACATAATATGAAATTTGTCCTAAAAAGCCTTTAATATTGAATTTGTGTAAGTTTTAGCAGAATCAGGTATTTTGGAAAGGTTGGCAAATACAAATATTAGATTTTACTGGCCTATATTGGTCAAACTCAAAATGACATTTTTTTAAACATAACTCCAAAAATACACATGCAAAATGTCTAATAATGCCTGAAGAAATGCATCTTCGAGAGTTTTCCAGAAAAAAAACATTTGGTAAGGTTTGCAAAAACAAAATTTGATTTGTTTCTCAATTTGACAGTAATGTACTTAGAATCCTGAGATAATGTGAAAAAAGCAATAAAAATGTATTCCAACATAATTCCTAATCCAAATGTGCAAAATGTCTAAAAATGCCTTTGATATTGAATACATGTGAGTTTTACTAGATACAGTTGTTTTTCAATGGTTTGCAAATACAAAAATGAGGTTTTACTCAATATGACTGTATACTGTAACACTCAATATGACAGTTATTTAAACATAACTCCTACACCACATATTAAAAATGGCTAATAATGCCTGAAATAATGCATCTTTGGGAGTTTTACTCGAAACATACGCTTTTTTAAATCTTGCAAATGCAAAAAGTAGTTTTTTACTCAATATGACTATAATAGTCTTAGAATCCTGAGATAATGCGAAAAAAAGCAATACAAATATATTCAAACATAACTTCTAAACAACACATGCAAAATGGCTAATAATGCCTGGAGATATGTTTTTTTGTTAGTTGTACTAGAAAAATGATCTTTTTTAAGGTTTGCAAAGACACAAGTTAGTTTTTTTATTCAATATAACACTGTAACTGTCATACTAAATATGAAAGGTTTATAATCATAACTCCAAAACCAAATATGAAATTTGTCTTAAAAAGCCTTTAATATTGAATTTATGTAAGTTTTACCAGAATCAGGTATTTTGGAAAGAATCACAAATACAAATATTAGATTTTACTGGCCTCATATTGGTCACACTCAAAATGACAGTTTTTGAAACATAACTCCAAAAGTACACATGCAAAATGTCTAATAATGCCTGAAGAAATGCATCTTCAAGAGTTTTCCTGAAAAAAAAAAACATTTGGTAAGGTTTGCAAAAACAAAATTTGATTTGTTACTCAATTTGACAGTAATGTACTTAGAATCCTGAGATAATGCAAAAAAAGCAATAAAAATGTATTCAAACATAACTTCTAAACAACACATGCAAAATGGCTAATAATGCCCAGAGATATGTTTTTTGTTAGTTGTACTAGAAAAATGATATTTTGTAAGGTTTGCAAAGACACAAATTAGGTTTTTTATTCAATATAACAGTGTAACTCTCATACTAAATATGAAAGGTTTATAATCATAACTCCAAAACCAAATATGAAATTTGTCTTAAAAAGCCTTTAATATTGAATTTATGTAAGTTTTACCAGAATAAGGTATTTTGGAAAGAATCACAAATACAAATATTAGATTTTACTGGCCTCATATTGGTCACACTCAAAATGACATTTTTTGAAACATAACTCCAAAAATACACATGCAAATAGTCTAATAATGCCTGAAGAAATGCATCTTCGAGAGTTTTCCAGAAAAAAAAACATTTGGTAAGGTTTGCAAAAACAAAATTTGATTTGTTTCTCAATTTGACAGTAATGTACTTAGAATCCTGAGATAATGTGAAAAAAGCAATAAAAATGTATTCCAACATAATTCCTAATCCAAATGTGCAAAATGTCTAAAAATGCCTTTGATATTGAATACATGTGAGTTTTACTAGATACAGTTGTTTTTCAATGGTTTGCAAATACAAAAATGAGGTTTTACTCAATATGACTGTATACTGTAACACTCAATATGACAGTTATTTAAACATAACTCCTACACCACATATTAAAAATGGCTAATAATGCCTGAAATAATGCATCTTTGGGAGTTTTACTCGAAACATATGCTTTTTTAAATCTTGCAAATGCAAAAAGTAGTTTTTTACTCAATATGACTATAATAGTCTTAGAATCCTGAGATAATGCGAAAAAAAGCAATAAAAATATATTCAAACATAACTTCTAAACAACACATGCAAAATGGCTAATAATGCCTGGAGATATGTTTTTTTGTTAGTTGTACTAGAACAATGATCTTTTTTAAGGTTTGCAAAGACACAAGTTAGTTTTTTTATTCAATATAACACTGTAACTGTCATACTAAATATGAAAGGTTTATAATCATAACTCCAAAACCAAATATGAAATTTGTCTTAAAAAGCCTTTAATATTGAATTTATGTAAGTTTTACCAGAATCAGGTATTTTGGAAAGAATCACAAATACAAATATTAGATTTTACTGGCCTCATATTGGTCACACTCAAAATGACAGTTTTTGAAACATAACTCCAAAAGTACACATGCAAAATGTCTAATAATGCCTGAAGAAATGCATCTTCAAGAGTTTTCCTGAAAAAAAAAAACATTTGGTAAGGTTTGCAAAAACAAAATTTGATTTGTTACTCAATTTGACAGTAATGTACTTAGAATCCTGAGATAATGCGAAAAAAGCAATAAAAATGTATTCAAACATAACTTCTAAACAACACATGCAAAATGGCTAATAATGCCCAGAGATATGTTTTTTGTTAGTTGTACTAGAAAAATGATCTTTTGTAAGGTTTGCAAAGACACAAATTAGGTTTTTTATTCAATATAACAGTGTAACTCTCATACTAAATATGAAAGGTTTATAATCATAACTCCAAAACCAAATATGAAATTTGTCTTAAAAAGCCTTTAATATTGAATTTATGTAAGTTTTACCAGAATAAGGTATTTTGGAAAGAATCACAAATACAAATATTAGATTTTACTGGCCTCATATTGGTCACACTCAAAATGACATTTTTTGAAACATAACTCCAAAAATACACATGCAAATAGTCTAATAATGCCTGAAGAAATGCATCTTCGAGAGTTTTCCAGAAAAAAAACCATTTGGTAAGGTTTGCAAAAACAAAATTTGATTTGTTACTCAATTTGACAGTAATGTACTTAGAATCCTGAGATAATGCGAAAAAAGCAATAAAAATGTATTCCAACATAATTCCTAATCCAAACGTGCAAAATGTCTAAAAATGCCTGTGATATTGAATACATGTGAGTTTTACTAGATACAGTTGTTTTTCAATGGTTTGCAAATACAAAAATTAGGTTTTAATCAATATGACTGTATACTGTAACACTCAATATGACAGCTATTTAAACATAACTCCTACACCACACATGAAAAATGGCTAATAATGCCTGAAATAATGCATCTTTGGGAGTTTTACTCGAAACATATGCTTTTTTAAATCTTGCAAGTGCAAAAAGTAGTTTTTTACTCAATGTGACTATAATAGTCTTACAATCCTGATATAATGCGAAAAAAGCTATAAAAATGTATTCAAACATAACTTCTAAACAACACATGCAAAATGGCTAATAATGCCTAGAGATATGTTTTTTGGTTAGTTGTACTAGAAAAATGATCTTTTGTAAGGTTTGCAAGGACACAAGTTAGTTTTTTTATTCAATATAACAGTGTAACTGTCATACTAAATATGAAAGGTTTATAATCATAACTCCAAAAACAAATATGAAATTTGTCTTAAAAAGCCTTTAATATTGAATTTATGTAAGCTTTATTAGAATCAGGTATTTTGGAAGGGATCAGAAATACAAATATTAGATTTTACTGGCCTCATATTGGTCACACTCAAAATGACAGTTTTTGAAGCATAACTCCTAAAATACACATGCAAAATGTCTAATAATGCCTGAAAAAATGCATCTTCGAGAGTTTTCCTGAAAAAAACATTTGGTAAGGTTTGCAAAAACAAAATTTGATTTGTTACTCAATTTGACAGTAATGTACTTAGAATCCTGAGATAATGCGAAAAAAGCAGTAAAAATGTATTCCAATATAATTCCTAATCCAAACGTGCAAAATGTCTAAAAATGCCTGTGATATTGAACACATGTGAGTTTTACTAGATACAGTTGTTTTTCAATGGTTTGCAAATACAAAAATGAGGTTTTACTCAATATGACTGTATACTGTAACACTCTATATGACAGTTATTTAAACATAACTCCTACACCACACATGAAAAATGGCTAATAATGCCTGAAATAATGGATCTTTGGGAGTTTTACTCGAAACATATGCTTTTTTAAATCTTGCAAGTGCAAAAAGTAGTTTTTTACTCAATGTGACTATAATAGTCTTACAATCCTGATATAATGCGAAAAAAGCTATAAAAATGTATTCAAACATAACTTCTAAACAACACATGCAAAATGGCTAATAATGCCTAGAGATATGTTTTTTGGTTAGTTGTACTAGAAAAATGATATTTTGTAAGGTTTGCAAGGACACAAGTTAGTTGTTTTATTCAATATAACAGTGTAACTGTCATACTAAATATGAAAGGTTTATAATCATAACTCCAAAACCAAATATGAAATTTGTCTTAAAAAGCCTTTAATATTCAATTTATGTAAGTTTTACCAGAATCAGGTATTTTGGAAAGGATCACAAACACAAATATTAGATTTTACTGGCCTCATATTGGTCACACTCAAAATGACAGTTTTTGAAACATAACTCCAAAAATACACATGCAAAATGTCTAATAATGCCCGAAGAAAAGCATCTTCGAGAGTTTTCCTGAAAAAAAAGATTTGGTAAGGTTTGCAAAAACAAAATTTGATTTGTTACTCAATTTGACAGTAATGTACTTAGAATCCTGAGATAATGCGAAAAAAGCAATAAAAATGTATTCCAACATAATTCCTAATCCAAACGTGCAAAATGTCTAAAAATGCCTGTGATATTGAATACATGTGAGTTTTACTTGATACAGTTGTTTTTTAATGGTTTGCAAATACAAAAATGAGGTTTTACTCAATATGACTGTATACTGTAACACTCAATATGACAGTTATTTAAAGATAACTCCTACACCACACATGAAAAATGGCTAATAATGCCTGAAATAATGCATCTTTGGGAGTTTTACTCGAAACATATGCTTTTTTAAATCTTGCAAATGCAAAAAGTAGTTTTTTACTCAATATGACTATAATAGTCTTAGAATCCTGAGATAATGCGAAAAAAGCAATAAAAATGTATTCAAACATAACTTCTAAACAACACATGCAAAATGGCTAATAATAGCTAGAGATATGTTTTTTTGTTAGTTGTACTAGAAAAATGATCTTTTGTAAGGTTTACAAAGACACAAGTTAGTTTTTTTATTCAATATAACAGTGTAACTGTCATACTAAATATGAAAGGTTTATAATCAAAACTCCAAAACCAAATATGAAATTTGTCTTTAAAAGCCTTTAATATTGAATTTATGTAAGTTCTAGCAGAATAAGATATTTTGGAAAGAATCACAAATACAAATATTAGATTTTACTGGCCTCATATTGGTCACACTCAAAATTACAGTTTTTGAAGCATAACTCCAAAAATACACATGCAAAATGTCTAATAATGCCTGAAAAAATGCATCTTCGAGAGTTTTCCTGAAAAAAAACATTTGGTAAGGTTTGCAAAAACAAAATTTGATTTGTTACTCAATTTGACAGTAATGTACTTAGAATCCTGAGATAATTCGAAAAAAGCAATAAAAATGTATTCAAACATAACTTCTAAACAACACATGCAAAATGGCTAATAATGCCTAGAGATATGTTTTTTGGTTAGTTGTACTAGAAAAATGATCTTTTGTAAGGTTTGTAAGGACACAAGTTAGTTTTTTTATTCAATATAACAGTGTAACTGTCATACTAAATATGAAAGGTTTTTAATCATAACTCCAAAACAAAATATGAAATTTGTCTTAAAAAGCCTTTAATATTCAATTTATGTAAGTTTTACCAAAATCAGGTATTTTGGAAAGAATCACAAATACAAATATTAGATTTTACTGGCCTCATATTGGTCACACTCAAAATTACAGTTTTTGAAACATAACTCCAAAAATACACATGCAAAATGTCTAATAATGCCCGAAGAAAAGCATCTTCGAGAGCTTTCCTGAAAAAAAAGATTTGGTAAGGTTTGCAAAAACAAAATTTGATTTGTTACTCAATTTGACAGTAATGTACTTAGAATCCTGAGATAATGCGAAAAAAGCAATAAAAATGTATTCCAACATAATTCTTAATCCAAACGTGCAAAATGTCTAAAAATGCCTGTGATATTGAATACATGTGAGTTTTACTAGATACAGTTGTTTTTCTATGGTTTGCAAATACAAAAATTAGGTTTTAATCAATATGACTATATACTGTAACACTCAATATGACAGTTATTTAAAGATAACTCCTACACCACACATGAAAAATGGCTAATAATGCCTGAAATAATGCATCTTTGGGAGTTTTACTCGAAACATATGCTTTTTTAAATCTTGCAAGTGCAAAAATTAGTTTTTTACTCAATATGACTATAATAGTCTTACAATCCTGATATAATGGGAAAAAAGCTATAAAAATGTATTCAAACATAACTTCTAAACAACACATGCAAAATGGCTAATAATGCCTAGAGATATGTTTTTTGGTTAGTTGTACTAGAAAAATGATCTTTTGTAAGGTTTGCAAGGACACAAGTTAGTTTTTTTATTCAATATAACAGTGTAACTGTCATACTAAATATGAAAGGTTTATAATCATAACTCCAAAACCAAATATGAAATTTGTCTTTAAAAGCCTTTAATATTGAATGTATGTAAGTTCTAGCAGAATAAGGTATTTTGGAAAGAATCACAAATACAAATATTAGATTTTACTGGCCTCATATTGGTCACACTCAAAATGACAGTTTTTGAAGCATAACTCCAAAAATACACATGCAAAATGTCTAATAATGCCTGAAAAAATGCATCTTCGAGAGTTTTCCTTAAAAAAACATTTGGTAAGGTTTGCAAAAACAAAATTTGATTTGTTACTCAATTTGACAGTAATGTACTTAGAATCCTGAGATAATGCGAAAAAAGCAACAAAAATGTATTCAAACATAATTCCTAATCCAAACGTGCAAAATGTCTAAAAATGCCTGTGATATTGAATACATGTGAGTTTTACTAGATACAGTTGTTTTTCTATGGTTTGCAAATACAAAAATTAGGTTTTACTCAATATAACTGTACACTGTAACACTCAATATGACAGTTATTTAAAGATAACTCCTACACCACACATGAAAAATGGCTAATAATGCCTGAAATAATGCATCTTTGGGAGTTTTACTCGAAACATATGTTTTTTTAAATCTTGCAAATGCAAAAAGTAGTTTTTTTACTCAATATGACTATAATGTTCTTAGAATCCTGAGATAATTTGAAAAAAGCAATAAAATTGTATTCAAACATAACTTCTAAACAACACATGCAAAATGGCTAATAATGCGTAGAGATATGTTTTTTTTGTTAGTTGTACTAGAAAAATGAACTTTTGTAAGGTTTGCAAAGACACAAGTTAGTTTTTTTATTCAATATAACAGTGTAACTGTCATACTAAATATGAAAGGTTTATAATCATAACTCCAAAACCAAATATGAAAATTGTCTTTAAAAGCCTTTAATATTAAAATTTATGTAAGTTTTACCAGAATCAGGTATTTTGGAAAGAATCACAAATACAAATATTAGATTTTACTGGCCTCATATTGGTCACAATCAAAATGACAGTTTTTGAAACATAACTCCAAAAATACACATGCAAAATGTCTAATAATGCCCGAAGAAATGCATCTTCGAGAGTTTTCCTGAAAAAAAAAACATTTGGTAAGGTTGGCAAAAACAAAATTTGATTTGTTACTCAATTTGACAGTAATGTACCTAGAATCCTGAGATAATGCGAAAAAAGCTGTAAAAATGTATTCCAACATAATTCTAAATCCAAACTTGCAAAATGTCTAAAAATGCCTGTGATATTGAATACTTGTGAGTTTTACTAGATACAGATGTTTTTCTATGGTTTGCAAATACAAGAATGAGGTTTTACTCAATATGACTGTATACTGTCACACTCAATATGACAGTTATTTAAACATAACTCCTACACCACACATGAAACATGGCTAATAATGACTGAAATAATGCATCTTTGGGAGTTTTACTCAAAACATATGCTTTTTTAATTCTTGCAAATGCAAAAAGTAGTTTTTTACTCAATATGACTATAATGTTCTTAGAATCCTGAGATAATTTGAAAAAAGCAATAAAATTGTATTAAACATAACTTCTAAACAACACATGCAAAAAGGCTAATAATGCCTAGAGATATGTTTTTTTTGTTAGTTGTACTAGAAACATGATCTTTTGTAAGGTTTGCAAAGACACAAGTTAGTTTTTTTATTCAATATAACAATGTAACTGTCATACTAAATATGAAAGGTTTATAATCATAACTCCAAAACCAAATATGAAATTTGTCTTAAAAACCCTTTAATATTGAATTTATGTAAGTTCTAGCAGAATCAGGTATTTTGGAAAGAATCACAAATACAAATATTAGATTTTACTGGCCTCATATTGGTCACACTCAAAATGACAGTTTTTGAAACACAACTCCAAAAATACACATGCAAAATGTCTAATAATGCCCGAAGAAATGCATCTTCGAGAGTTTTCCTGAAATAAAACACATTTGGTAAGGTTTGCAAAAACAAACTTTGATTTGTTACTCAATTTGACAGTAATGTACTTAGAATCCTGAGATAATGCGAAAAAAGCAATACAAATGTATTCCAACATAATTCCTCATCTTAACATGCGAAATGTCTAAAATGCCTGTGATATTGAATACATGTGAGTTTTACTAGATACAGTTGTTTTTCTATGGTTTGCAAATACAAAAATGAGGTTTTACTCAATATGACTGTATACTGTAACACTCAATATGACAGTTATTTAAACATAAATCCTACACCACACATGAAAAATTGCTAATAATGCCTGAAATAATGCATCTTTGGGAGTTTTACTCGAAATATATGCTTTTTTAAATCTTGCAAATGCAAAAAGTTGTTTTTTTTACTCAATATGACTATAATGTTCTTAGAATCCTGAGATAATACGACAAAAGGAATACAATTGTATTCAAACATAACTTCTAAACAACACATAAAAAATTACTGATATTGCCTAGAGATATGTATTTTTGTTAGTTGTACTAGAAAAATGATCTTTTGTAAGGTTTGCAAAAACACAAGTTAGTTTTTTATTCAATATAACAGTGTAACTGTCATAATAAATATGAAAGGTTTGTAATCATAACTCCAAAATCGAACATGAAATGTGTCTAAAAAAGCCTGTAAAATTGAATGTATGTGAGTTTTAGCAGAATCAGGTATTTTGGAAAGGTTCACAATTACAAAAATTTGGTTTTAATGGCCTCATATTGGTCACAATCAAAATGACACTTTTTGAAACATAACTCCAAAAATACACATGCAAAATGTCTAATAATGCCTGAAGAAATGCATCTTTGAGAGTTTTCCTGAAAAAAAAAAACATTGGGTGAGGTTTGCAATTTTTTTTTTTTTTTTTACTCAATTCGACGGCAATGTACATAGGATCCTGAGATAATGCGAAAAAAGCAATAAAAATGTATTCCAGCATAATTCCTAATCCAAACATGCAAAATGTCTAAAAATGCCTGTTATATTGAATACTTGTGAGTTTTACTAGATACAGATGTTTTTCTATGGTTTGCAAATACAAAAATGAGGTTTTACTCAATATGACTGTATACTGTAACACTCAATATGACAGTTATTTAAACATAACTCTTACACCACACATGAAAAATAGCTAATAATGCCTGAAATAATGCATCTTTGGGAGTTTTACTCGAAACATATGATTTTTTAAATCTTGCAAATGCAAAAAGTAGTTTTTTACTCAATATGACTATAATAGTCTTACAATCCTAAAATAATGCGAAAAAAGCAATAAAAATGTATTCAAACATATTTTCTAAAAGACACATGCAAAATGGCTAATAATGCCTAGAGATATTTTTTTTTGTTAGTTGAACTAGAAAAATGATCTTTTGTAAGGTTTGCAAAGACACAACTTAGTTTTTCATTCAATATAACAGTGCAACTGTCATACTAAATATGAAAGGTTTATAATCATAACTCCAAAACCAAATATGAAATTTGTCTTAAAAAGCCTTTAATATTGAATTTATGTAAGTTTTACCAGAATCAGGTATTTTGGAAAGAATCACAAATACAAATTTTAGATTTTACTGGCCTCATATTCAAAATGACAGTTTTTGAAACATAACTCAAAAAATACACATGCAAAATGTCTAATAATTTCTGAAGGAATGCAGCTTTGAGAGTTTTCCTGAAAAAAAAAAACATTTGGTAAGGTTTGCAAAAACAAAATTTGATTTGTTACTCAATTTGACAGTAATGTACTTAGAATCCTGAGATAATGCGAAAAAAGCATTAAAAATGTATTCCAACATAATTCCTAACCCAAACGTGTAAAATGTCTAAAAATGCCTGTGATATTGAATACATGTGAGTTTTACTAGATTCAGTTGTTTTTTCATGGTTTGCAAATACAAAAATGAGGTTTTACTCAATATGACTGTATACTGTAACACTCAATATGACAGTTTTTTAAACGTAAGTCCTACACCACACATGAAAAATGGCTAATAATGCCTGCAATAATGCATCTTTGGGAGTTTTATTCGAAACATATGCATGTTTAAATTTTGCAAATGGAAAAAGTAGTTTTGGTACTCAATATGACTATAATAGTCTTACAATCCTGAGATATGCGAAAAAAGCAATACAAATGTATTCAAACATAACTTCTAAACAACACACGAAAAATGGTTAATAATGCCTAGAGATATGTTTTTTTGTTAGTTGTACTAGAAAAATGATCTTTTGTAAAGTTTGCAAAGACATAAGTTAGTTTTTTTAATTCAGTATAACAGTATAACTGTCATACTAAATATGAAAGGTTTATAATCATAACTCCAAAACCAAACATGAAATTTGACTTAGAAAGCCTCTAATATTGAATTCATGTGAAACATAACTCCAAAAATACACATGCAAAATGTCTAATAATGCCTGAAGAAATGCATCTTCGAGAGTTTTCCAGAAAGAAAACATTTGGTAAGGTTTGCAAAAACAAAAAGTAATATTTTTTACTCAATTTGACAGTAATGTACTTAGAATCCTGAGATAATGCGAAAAAAGCAATAAAAATGTATTCCAACATAATTCCTAATCCAAACGTGCAAAATGTCTAAAAATGCCTGTGATATTGAATACATGTGAGTTTTACTATATTACAGTTGTTTTTCTATTGTTTGCAAATAGAAATTTAGGTTTTACTCAATATGACTGTATACTGTAACACTCAATATGAGAGTTATTTAAACATAACTCCTACACCACACATGAAAAATAGCTAATAATGCCTGAAGTAATGCATCTTTGGGAGTTTTACTCGGAACATATGCTTTTTTAAATCTTGCAAATGCAAAAAGTATTTTTTACTCAATATGACTATAATGTTCTTAGAATCCTGAGATAATGCGAAAAAGCAATACAAAAGTTTTCAAACATAACTTTTAAACAACACATGCAAAACGGCTAATAATTCCTAGAGATATGTATCTTCGTTAGTTGTAGTAGAAAAATGATCTTTTGTAGGGTTCACTGGGAAAACAAAATCCTATTTGTAAGGTTAGTTTACTCTAAATTTCTACTATAATTTTTCAATTTTTTTAAATAGGTTATAAATCTGTAGAATTGAAGACATTATCTGTAAATTAAAAAAACGCCTGTTATTTTAAGTAATATGCCAGTAATGACAAACTATGTATATTCCTATTTTTTTACAGAAAAATACCAAATTATTTATACATATTATTTTCTGTTTTCTCAAATTACTTTCAATTTCGTGTAAAATTACAGTAATTAACTTTAATTAAATATGAAGCTTGTTATATAAAAGTATTTGTTCATACTAACAATCTAACAGTTTTATATGTAATTTTAAGGTAAATCAAATTTTTTCAATATTTATGTGTATTTTCACATTCAAGTCGAAAAATATATGTAGCCTCTTATAAAAGGTGTATGCTCAAACTGTAATATGACGTAAATGAAATACTGCAAGAGATTCTTAATCAACAGTCAACAGCCGTACAAATCATACTGACGGTGGTCGTACAAACAACTTTAACAATGTTACAAATATGCGCCACACTGTGGAGCCACATCAATCAAGACTGACAAACACATTTCAGGAGAACATCGTCACCGTAACACAACATTAACACAACAGAAACAAAACCCAGAATTCCATGTGTTACAATATACACCCCCACCACCTAATCCCGCCCAGCTCAACCAACGCACGGAGGGGGGCGGTGATGTTTTGGGGCACGGGGTTGGGTGGTAGCGGGATTGTAGCCCGGAAGAGTCAGCGCTGCTTGGGCTTCTGGGTATTAGCTATGTTGTGTTTATGTTTTATTACAGTGAGGATGTTTTCCTGAAATGTGTTTATCATTCTTGTTCGATGTGGGTTCACAGTGTGGTGCATATTTGTAACAGTATTAAAGTTGTTTGTGCAGCCACCGTCAGTGTGACCTGTGTGGCTGTTGACCAAGTATATCTTGCAGTCACTTTGCAAATGAACGACGAAACAAGTGCTCATCACATGCCTCAATTGGCTCGCTGATGATTTGATGAATGAGCGTTCAATAAAACGTGTCATATTCGCCCGGCCAAACTTTGTGTCAACCCTACATGAGGGTCAGTGAAATCCTTGTGGTGAAATGATAGGAATGGTAAGTATGTCGCTAGGGTGGGATAGCCATTCATGCAAGGTTAACCCACTTTGTATCAATTTCCTGCATCCAGTGGCCCCCTGCTAAAGTCATTGAGACACCCCTGATCCTAACAATTCAGAAAAAATCTGTTAAACAATGGTATTTTTCTGTGGAATCATCAGCATTGTCACTTCACTAAAGGTGGTTGATCGTAATAATTTGGAAAAACTCTTTAGAATAAAGGTATTTTTCTGCAGAACTGTTTGCATCGTCACTTTATTAAAGGTGGTTGATCTTAATAATTTAGTAAAAATCTGTAAAATTACGATATTTCACCCCAAAACGTTTCATGAAAATTTCTGTAAATATAATATTTTTGATCATTATTTGGTTTACAATATTTTACTTTAGTTTTATGGTTTTTGTTTGGCAGCCGTCGCTGCCAGTAAATGACCGTTTTTTTACAAAATGTATTTTTACAGTGTTTGCAAAGATAAAAGTTAGTTTTTTTTATTCAACATAACAGTAAAACTGTCATACTAAATATGAAAGGTTAATAAACATAACTCCAAAACCAAACATGAAATCTGTCTAAAAAAGCCTGTAATATTGACTTTATGTGAGTTTTACCTGAATTAGGTATTTTGGAAAGGTTCACAAATACAAAAATTTGGTTTTACTGGCCTCACATTGGTCACACTCAATAAGACAGTTTTTGAACCCTATCTCCAAAAATACACATGCAAAAATACAAAAAAATGCCTGAAGAAATGTATCTTTGTGAGTTTTACTGGATAAAAAAACATTTTGTAAGGGTTGCAAAAACAAAAAGAAATGTTTTGTAATGTTAATGTAATTTTACGGTAAATTAATTTTTTTCAATATTTATGTGTATTTTCACATTCAAAGCGAAAAATATATGTATCCTCTTATAAAAGGTTTATGCTTAAACTAACATTTACATTTTTTTCCCTGTAATATGACATACATGAGTGACTGCAAGACATACTTAATCAACAGTCAACAGCCTTACAGATCACACTGACGGTGGCCGTACAAACAACTTTAACAATGTTACAAATATGCGCCACATTGTGGAGCCACATCAAACAAGAATGACAAACACATTTCAGGAGAACATCTTCACCGTAACACAACATTAACACAACAGAAACAAAACCCAGAATTCCATGTGTTACAATATACACCCCCACCACCTAACCCCGCCCACCTCAACCAACGCATGGAGGGGGGCGGTAATGTTTTGGGGCGCGGGGTTGGGTGGTAGCAGGGGTGTAGCCCGGAAGAGTCAGCGCTGCATGGGCTTGTGGGTATTTGTTATGTTATGTTGTGTTTATGTTTTGTTACAGTGAGGATGTTTTCCTGAAATGTGTTTATCATTCTTGTTCGATGTGGATTCACAGTGTGGTGCATATTTTGTAACAGTGTTAAAGTTGTTTGTACAGCCACCAGCAGTGTGACCTGTGTGGCTGTTGACCAAGTATGTCTTGCAGTCACTATAACATGCATGACAATACCGTGCACATCACACTCATCAGTAGGCATGCTGATGATTTGGTGAATGAACGTATAAAAAGTCACCCGGCCAGACTTTGGGTCAATCCTACATGAGGGTCAGTAAAATTCTCACAGTAAAATGTTAGTTTCAGTAAGTATGTTGCAAGGGTGGGGTAGCCATTCATGCAAGGTGAATCCACTTTGCATCAAGTTCCTGCATCCAGTGGCCCCCTGCTAAAGTGAATGAGACACCCCTGATCCTAACTATTCAGAAAAAATCTGTAAAACAATGGTATTTTTCTGAGGAACCGCCAGCATTGTCACTTCACTAAAGGTGGTTGATCGTAATAATTTGGAAAAACTCTTTAGAATAAAGGTATTTTTCTGCAGAACTGTTTGCATCGTCACTTTATTAAAGGTGGTTGATCTTAATAATTTAGTAAAAATCTGTAAAATTATGATATTTCACCCCAAAACGTTTCATGAACATTTCTGTAAATATAATATTTTTGATCATTATTTGGTTTACAATGTTTTACTTTAGTTTTATGGTTTTTGTTTGGCAGCCGTAGCTGCCAGTAAATGACCGTTCTTTTACAAAATTTATTTTTACAGTGTTTGCAAAGATAAAAGTTAGTTTTTTTTATTGAATATAACAGTAAAACTGTCATACTAATTATGAAAGGTTAATAAACATAACTCCAAAACCAAACATGAAATCTGTCTAAAAAAGCCCGTAATGTTGACTTTATGTGAGTTTTACCTGAATTAGGTATTTTGGAAAGGTTCACAAATACAAAAATTTGGTTTTACTTGCCTCACATTGGTCACACTCAATAAGACCGTTTTTGAACCCTATCGCCAAAAATACAAATGCAAAATTACAAAAAAATGCCTGAAGAAATGTATCTTTGTGAGTTTTACTGGATAAAAAAAACATTTTGTAAGGGTTGCAAAAACAAAAAGAAATGTTTTACCCAATTTGACAGTAATGTACTTAAAATCCTGAGATAATGCAAAAAGAGCAATAAAAATGTATTCCAACATAATTCCTAATCCAAATGTGCAAAATGTCTAAAAATGCCTGTGATATTGAATCCATGTGAGTTTTACTAGATACAGTTGATTTCCTATGGTTTGCAAATCCAAAAATTAGGTTTTACTCAATATGACTGTATACTGTAACACTCAATATGACAGTTATTTAAACATAACTCCTACACCACACATGGCTAATAATGCCTGAAATAATGCATCTTTGGGAGTTTTACTCGAAACGATTGCTTTTTTAAATCTTTGAAATGCAAAAAATTGTTGTTTTACTCAATATGAAAATAATGTTCTTGGAATCCTGAGATAATGCGAAAAAAGCAATAAAAATGTTTTCAAACACAACTTTTAAACAACACATGCAAAACGGCTAATAATGCCTACAGATGTGTATCTATGTTAGTTGTAGTAGAAAAATGATCTTTTGTAGGGTTCACTGTAAAAAAAAAAAAATCAAATTTTTATGGTTAGTTTACTCTAAATTTCTACTGTAATTTTTCAATTTTTTTAGATAGGTTATAAAACTGTAGAATTGAAAACATTATCTGTAAATAAACAAACCGCCTGTTATTTTGAATAATATACCAGTAATGACGAACTATGTATATTCCTATTTTTTTACAGAAAAATACCAAATTAACTATACATATTATTTTCTGTTTTCTCAAATTACTTTCAATTTCATGTAAAATTACAGTAATTAACTTTATATAAATATGTAGCTTGTTATATAAAAGTATTTGTCCATACTAACAATCTAAAAGTTTTATATGTAATTTTAAGGTAAATCAAATTTTTTTAATATTTATGTGTATTTTCACATTCAAGGCGAAAAATGTATGTAGCCTCTTATAAAAGGTTTATGCTCAAACTAACAATTACATTTTTTTCCCTGTAATATGACATACATGAATGACTGCAAGACATAGTTAATCAACAGTCAACAGCCTTACAGATCACACTGACGGTGGCCGTACAAACGACTTTAACAATGTTACAAATATGCGCCACACTGTAGAGCCACATCAAACAAGAATGACAAACACATTTCAGGAGAACATCTTCACCGTAACACAACATTAACACAACAGAAACAATACCCAGAATTCCATGTGTTACAATACACACCCCCACCACCTAAACCCGCCCACCTCAACCAACGCACGCAGGGGGGCGGTGATGTTTTGGGGCGCGGGGTTGGGTGGTAGCGGGGATGTAGCCCGGAAGCGATAGCGCTGCATGGTTTTGTGGGTATTTGTCATGTTGTGTTTATGTTTTATTACAGTGAAGATGTTTTCCTGAAATGTGTTTATCATTCTTGTTCAATGTGGGTTCACAGTGTGGTGCATATTTGTAACAGTGTTAAAGTTGTTTGTGCAGCCACCGTCAGTGTGACCTGTGTGGCTGTTGACCAAGTATATCTTGCAGTCACTATCATATGCACAACAATACCGTGCACATCACATGCCTCAATTGGCACGCTGATGATTTGGTGAATGAGTGTACAAAAAAGCACACCGCGGTACTACTTGTCATATTCGCCCGGCCAAGCTTTGAGTCAATCCTATATGAGGGTAGTGAAATTCTCGGGGTGAAATGGTGGGATTGGTAAGTACGTTGCTAGGTTGGGATAGCGATTCATTCAAGGTTAACCCACTTTGTATCAATTTCCTGCATCCAGTGGCCCACCGGTAAAGTGAATGAGACACCCCTGATCCTAACAATTCAGAAAAAATCTGTTAAACAATGGTATTTTTCTGTGGAACCGCCAGCATTGTCACTTCACTAAAGGTGATTGATCGTAATAAATTGGAAAAACTCTTTAGAATAAAGGTATTTTTCTGCAGAATTGTTTGCATCGTCACTTTATTAAAGGTGGTTGATCTTAATAATTTTGTAAAAATCTGTAAAATTACGATATTTCTCCCCAAAACATTTCATGAAAATTTCTGTAAATATAATGTTTTTGATCATTATTTGGTTTACAATGTTTTACTTTAATTTTATGGTTTTTGTTTGGCAGCCATAGCTGCCAGTACATGACCGTTTTTTTCCAGAATTTATTTTTACAGTGTTTTCAAAGATACAAGTTTGTTTTTTTTATTCGATACAACAGTATTACTGTCATACTAAATATGAAAGGTTCATAAACATAACTCCAAAACCAAACATGAAATCTGTCTAAAAAAGCCTGTAATATTGACTTTATGTGAGTTTTACCTGAATTAGGTATTTTGGAAAGGTTCACAAATACAAAAATTTGGTTTTACTGGCCTCACATTGGTCACACTCAATAGGACAGTTTTTGAACCATATCTCCAAAAAGACACATGCAAAATTACAAAAAAAATGCCTGAAGAAATGTATATTTGTGAGTTTTACTGGAAAAAAAAACTTTTGTAAGGTTTGCAAAAACAAAAAGGAATGTTTTACCCAATTTGACAGTAATGTACTTAAAATCCTGAGATAATGCAAAAAGAGCAATACAAATTTATTCCGACATAATTCCTAATCCAAACGTGCAATTTGTCTAAAAAAGCCTGTAATATTGAATTTATGTGAGTTTAAGCAGAATCAGGTATTTTGGAAAAGTTCACAAATACAAAAATTAGGTTTTACTGGCCTCATATTGGTCACACTCAAAATGACAGTTTTTGAAACATAACTCCAAAAATACACATGCAAAATGTCTAATAATGCCTGAAGAAATGCATCTTTGAGAGTTTTCCTGAAAAAAAAAAACATTTGGTGAGGTTTGCAAAAACAACATTTTATTTTTTACTCAATTTGACGGCAATGTACTTAGAATCCTGAGATAATGCGAAAAAAGCAATAAAAATGTATTCCAGCATAATTCGTAATCCAAACGTGCAAAATGTCTAAAAATGCCTGTGATATTAAATACTTGTGAGTTTTACAGGATACAGTTGTTTTTCTATGGTTTGCAATTACAAAAATTAGGTTTTACTCAATATGACTGTATACTGTAACACTCAATATGACAGTTATTTAAACATAACTCCTACACCACACATGAAAAATGGCTAATGATGCCTGAAATAATGCATCTTTGGGAGTTTTACTCAAAACATATGCTTTTTTAAATCTTGCAATTGCAAAAAGTTGTTTTTACTCTATTTGAATATAATATTCTTAGAATCCTGAGATAATTTGAAAAAAGCAATACAATTGTATTCAAACATAACTTCTAAAAAACACATGAAAAATGGCTGATAATGCCTAAAGATATGTATTTTTGTTAGTTGTACTCGAAAAATGATCTTTTGTAAGGTTTGCAAAGACACAAGTTAGTTTTTTTATTCAATATAACAGTGTAACTGTCATACTAAATATGAAAGGTTTATAATCATAACTCCAAAACCAAATATGAACTTTGTCTTAAAAAGCCTTTAATATTGAATTTATGTAAGTTTTAGCAGAATCAGGTATTTTGGAAAGGTTCACAAATACAAATATTAGATTTTACTGGCCTCATATTGGTCACACTCAAAATGACAATTTTTGAAACATAACTCAAAAAATACACATGCAAAATGTCTAATAATGCCTGAGGAACCGCATCTTCGAGAGTTTTCCTGAATAAAAACATTTGGTAAGGTTTGCAAAAACAAAATTTGATTTGTTACTCAATTTGACAGTAATGTAATTAGAATCCTGAGATAATGCGAAAAAAACAATAAAAATGTATTCCAACATAATTCCTAATCCAAACGTGCAAAATGTCTAAAAATGCCTGTGATATTGAATACATGTGAGTTTTACTAGATGCAGTTGTTCTTCAATGGTTTGCAAATACAAAAATGAGGTTTTCCTCAATATGACTGTATACTGTAACACTCAATATGACAGTTTTTTAAACATAACTCCTACACCACACATGAAAAATGGCTAATAATAACTGAAATAATGGATCTTTGGGAGTTTTATTCGAAACATATGCTTTTTTAAATCTTGCAAATGCAAAAAGTTGTTTTTTACTCAATATGACTATAATGTTCTTAGAATCCTGAGATAATGCGAAAAAAGCAATAAAATTGTATTCAAACATAACTTCTAAACAAAACATGGAAAATGGCTAATAATGCCTAGAGATATGTATTTTTGTTAGTTGTACTCGAAAAATAATATTTTGTAATGTTTGCAAAGACACAAGTTAGTTTTTTTATTCAATACAACAGTGTAACTGTCATACTAAATATGAAAGGTTTATAATCATAACTCCAAAACCAAACATGAAATTTGTCTAAAAAAGCCTGTAATATTAAATTTATGTGAGTTTTAGCAGAATCAGGTATTTTGGAAAGAATCACAAATACAAAAATTTGGTTTTACTGGCCACGTATTGGTCACACTCAAAATGACAGTTTTTGAAACACAACTCCAAAAATACACATGCAAAATGTCTAATAATGCCTGAAGAAATGCATCTTTGAGAGTTTTCCTGAAAAAAAAAACATTTGGTAAGGTTTGCAAAAACAAAATTAGATTTTTTACTCATTTTGACAGTAATGTACTTAGAATCCTGAGATAATGGGAAAAAAGCAATAAAAATGTATTCTGACATAATTCCTAATCAAAACGTGCAAAATGTCTAAAAATGCCTGTGATATTGAATACATGTGAGTTTTACTAGATACAGATGTTTTTCTATGGTTTGCAAATACAAAAATGAGGTTTTACTCAATATGACTGTATACTGTAACACTCAATATGACAGTTATTTAAACATAACTCCTACACCACACATGAAAAATGGCTAATGATGCCTGAAATAATGCATCTTTGGGAGTTTTACTCAAAACATATGCTTTTTTAAATCTTGCAAATGCAAAAAGTTGTTTTTACTCTATTTGAATATAATATTCTTAGAATCCTGAGATAATTTGAAAAAAGCAATACAATTGTATTCAAACATAACTTCTAAAAAACACATGAAAAATGGCTGATAATGCCTAAAGATAGGTATTTTTGTTAGTTGTACTCGAAAAATGATCTTTTGTAAGGTTTGCAAAGACACAAGTTAGTTTTTTTATTCAATATAACAGTGTAACTGTCATACTAAATATGAAAGGTTTATAATCATATCTCCCAAACCAAACATGAAATTTGTCTAAAAAAGCCTGTAATATTGAATTTATGTGAGTTTTAGCAGAATCAGGTATTTTGGAAAGAATCACAAATACAAAAATGAGGTTTTACTGGCCTCATATTGGTCACACTCAAAATGACAGTTTTGAAACATAACTCCAAAAATACACATGCAAAATGTCTAATAATGCCTGAAGAAATGCATCTTCGAGAGTTTTCCTGAAAAAAAAACATTTGGGGAGGTTTGCAAAAACAACATTTTATTTTTTACTCAATTTGACGGCAATGTACTTAGAATCCTGAGATAATGCGAAAAAAGCAATACAAATGTATTCCAGCATAATTCCTAATCCAAACGTGCAAAATGTCTAAAAATGCCTGTGATATTAAATATTTGTGAGTTTTACTGGATACAGTTGTTTTTCAATGGTTTGCAATTACAGAAATTAGGTTTTACTCAATATGACTGTATACTGTAACACTCAATATGACAGTTTTTTAACATAACTCCTACAAGACACATGCAAAATGTCTAATAATGCCTGAAGAAATGCCACTTTGAGAGTTTTCCCGAAAAAAAAAAAAAACATTTAGTGAGGCTTGCAAAAACAAAATTTTATTTTTTACTCAATGTGACGGTAATGTACAGGATCCTGAGATAATGCGAAAAAAGCAATAAAAATGTAATCCAACGTAATTCCTAATCCAAACGTGCAAAATGTCTAAAAATACCTGTGATATTGAATACTTGTGAGTTTTACTAGATACAGTTGTTTTTCTATGGTTTGCAATTACAAAAATTAGGTTTTACTCTATATGACTGTATACTGTAACACTCAATATGACAGTTATTTAAACATAACTCCTACACCACACATGAAAAATGGCTAATAATGCCTGAAATCATGCATCTTTGGGAGTTTTTACTCGAAACATATGCTTTTTTTAAATCTTGCAAATGCAAAAAGTTGTTTTTTACTCAATATGACTATAATGTTCTTAGAATCCTGAGATAATGAGAAAAAAGCAATAAAATTGTATTCAAACATAACTTCTAAACAACACATGAAAAATGGCTGATAATGCCTAGAGATATGTATTTTGGTTAGTTGTACTCGAAAAATGATCTTTTGTAAGGTTTGCAAAGACACAAGCTATTTTTTTTAATTCAATATAACAGTGTAACTGTCATACTAAATATGAAAGGTTTATAATCATAACTCCAAAACCAAACATGAAATTTGTCCAAAAAAGCCTGTACTATTGAATTCATGTGAGTTTTAGCATAATTGGGTATTTTGGAATGGTTCACAAATACAAAAATTAGGTTTTACTGGCCTCATATTGGTCACACTTAAAATGACAGTTTTTGAAACATAACTCCAAAAATACACATGCAAAATGTCTAATAATGCCTGAAGAAATGCATCTTTGAGAGTTTTCCTGAAAAAAAAAAAACATTTCGTGAGGTTTGCAAAAAGAAAATTTTATTTTTTTCTCAATTTGACGGCAATGTACTTAGAATCCTGAGATAATGCGAAAAAAAGCAATACAAATGTATTCCAGCATTATTCCTAATCCAAACTGGCAAAATGTCTAAAAATGCCTGTGATATTAAATACTTGTGGGTTTTACTGGATACAGTTGTTTTTCTATGGTTTGCAATTACAAAAATTAGGTTTTACTCAATATGACTGTATACTGTAACACTCAATATGACAGTTTTTTAAACATAACTCCTACATCACACATGAAAAATGGCTAATAATGTCTGAAATAATGCATCTTTGGGAGTTTCACTCGAAACATATGCTTTTTTAAATCTTGCAAATGCAAAAAGTAGTTTTTTACTCAATATGACTATAATGTTCTTAGAATCCTGAGATAATTTGAAAAAAGCGATAAAATTGTATTCAAACATAACTTCTAAACAACACATGAAAAATGGCTGATAATGCCTAGAGATATGTATTTTTGTTAGTTGTACTAGAAAAATGTTTTTTTGTAAGGTTTGCAAAGACAAAAGTTAGTTTTTGTATTCAATATAACAGTTTAACTGTTATACTAAATATGAAAGGTTTATAATCATAACTCCAAAACCAAACATGAAATTTGTCTAAAAAAGCCTGTAATATTGAATTTATTTGAGTTTTAGCAGAATCAGGTATTTTGGAAAGGATCTGGTGGCCATGTACCGCTTGCCTGTGTATCGGCTGGGGACATCTCTGCGCTGCTGATCCGCCTCCACATGGGATGGTTTCCTGCTGGCTCCGCTGTGAACGGGACTCTCGCTGCTGTGTTGGATCCGCTTTGGACTGGACTCTCGCGACTGTGTTGGATCCATTATGGATTGAACTTTCACAGTATCATGTTGGACCCGCTCGACATCCATTGCTTTCCTCCTCTCCAAGGTTCTCATAGTCATCATTGTCCCCGACGTCCCACTGGGTGTGAGTTTTCCTTGCCCTTATGTGGGCCTACCGAGGATGTCGTAGTGGTTTGTGCAGCCCTTTGAGACACTAGTGATTTAGGGCTATTTAAGTAAACATTGATTGATTGATTCACAAATACAAAAATTTGGTTTTACTGGCCTCATATTGGTCACACTGAAAATGACAGTTTTTGAAACATAACTCCAAAAATACACATGCAAAATGTCTAATAATGCCTGAAGAAATGCATCTTTGGGAAGTTTCCTGAAAAAAAAAAACATTTGGTGAGGTTTGCAAAAACAACATTTTATTTTTTACTCAATTTGACGGCAATGTACTTAGAATCCTGAGATAATGCGAAAAAAGCAATGGATTGATTGATTGATTGATTGATACTTTTATTAGTAGATTGCACAGTACAGTACATATTCCGTACAATTGACCACTAAATGGTAACACCCGAATAAGTTTTTCAACTTGTTTAAGTCGGGGTCCACGTTAATCAATTCATGGTACAAATATATACTATCAACATAATACAGTCATCACACAAGTTAATCATCATAGTATGTACATTAAATTATTTACATTATTTACAATCCGGGGGGTGGGATGAGGAGCTTTGGTTTATATCAGAACTTCAGTCATCAACAATTGCATCAACAGAGAAATGTGGACATTGAAACAGTGTAGGTCTTACAGTAGGATATGTACAGCCAGCAGAGAACAAAGTGAGTTCAGATAGCATAAGAACAAGTATATACATTTGAAGTACATTTGAGTTGTTTATAATCCGGGGAGATGGGATGTGAATGGAGGAGGGTATTAGTAAAGTGTTGAAGTTGACTGGAGGTGTTGTTTTAGAGCGGTTTTGAAGGAATATAGAGATGCACTTACTTTTATACCTGTTGGGAGTGCATTCCACATTGATGTGGCATAGAAAGAGAATGAGTTAAGACCTTTGTTAGATCGAAATCTGGGTTTAACGTGGTTTGTGGAGCTCCCCCCGGTGTTGTGGTTATGGCGGTCATTTACGTTAAGGAAGTAGTTTGACATGTACTTCGGTATCAAGGCGGTGTAGCGGATTTTATAGACTAGGCTCAGTGCAAGTTGTTTTACTCTGTCCTCCACCCTGAGCCAGCCCACTTTGGAGAAGTGGGTTGGATTGAGGTGTGATCTGGGGTGGAGGTCTAAAAGTAACCGGATTAGCTTATTCTGGGATGTTTGGAGTCTAGATTTGAGGGTTTTGGAGGTGCTGGGGTACCAGGAGTTGCAAGCGTAATCGAAGAAGGGTTGAATGAGAGTTCCCGCTAGAATCCTCAAGGTGCTTTTGTTGACCAGAGAGGAGATTCTGTAGAGGAATCTCGTTCTTTGGTTGACCTTTTTGATCACCTTGGTTGCCATTTTATCACAGGAAAGATTAGCCTCTAGAATGGAACCTAGGTAGGTGATCTCATCCTTCCTGGTGATAACAATGTCACCCACTTTTATAGTGAAGTCAGTGACCTTCTTAAGTTTGATATGGGACCCAAATTGGATGGATTCCGTTTTACCTAAGTGTATGGATAGCTTGTTGTCAGCGAGCCAGGTGCAAATATTGAGGAGTTCAGCACTGAGGATTTGTTCCACCTGTGACTTGTCCTTGCCGGATACCAGCAGGGCCGAGTCATCCGCAAACAGGAACAATTCACAGTGGCATGCTGATGGCATGTCATTCACGTATATTAGGAACAGTAAAGGTCCTAGTATACTCCCCTGAGGGACTCCACAGCTTACTGAGAGGGGAGGGGACATGGTGCCGTTCACCTCTACCACCTGTTTCCTCCCCTCCAAGTAAGATTGCATCCAGTTTGATGAGGTTTCGTCGAATCCGATTGCTCGGAGCTTATCCAACAGTATAGCATGGTTAACGGTGTCAAAGGCCTTCTGAATGTCCAGCATGACCATGCCGCAGTATTTGCCCGCGTCCACCTCATGTTTGATGTGGTCGGTCAGATAGAGAAGGCATGTGTCAGTGGAGTGGTTAGTTCTGAAGCCGGATTGGAATTTGTACATTAGTTTATTAGTAGCAAGGTATCTATCAACCTGTTCATAAACTATTTTCTCCATTACTTTCGAAATGTAACTGAGAATAGAAACAGGTCGGTAGTTACCAGGTTCTAATTTGCTTCCTTTTTTATAAAGGGGGGTTACTCTTGCTATCTTGAAATCCTTGGGTACTTGGCCTTGTTTGATTGAGAGGTTTATTATATGAGTGATTATTGGGGCAATGGTGGTGGCAGAGTCCATGAGGAATCTGGAGGGGATATTGTCAAGGCCGGTGGCCTTGTTTGGGTGGAGCGCGCTCAATTTATTAAGCACCTCGTTAGCTGAGACCATTTCTAATTTGAAATTGTTGTTGACTACTCCTAGCTTTCTGTAGAAGGCTTTAATGTGTTCTACACCAAAGCGACCAGAATGTTGGGATAGCTTGTTTACGAGAGTTGTGGCTATGTTGGTGAAAAGGATGTTAAGTCTGCTTGCTACCTCTATTTTGTCTGTAATGAGGGCGTCACCCTCCTTGATGTTGATGTTGGTGAGTCTGGTTTTAAGTTTCTGGCTGCATCCAGGAAGCTGGTTGTTAAGAATTTTCCAGAGCTCACGTGGCTTATTTGTGTTTTCCTCTATTTTGTCATTGATATCATTTTTTTTAAGGATTTAGTCAGGTTGTTTGTTTTATTTCTTAATTTATTGCATTGCTTTTTGAGTGTTGAAAGGAGTGATTTGAGGTTATTATTATTGGGTTGTTTATTTACTTCGGTTTTACACTTTTGGTATTCGAAATATTTTCTGTCCCTGTCTTTTATGGCAGCTAATAGGTCTGGATTGATCCACGGTTCAGAGCGGGCTTTGATCCTGACTGTTCTCATAGGAGCCATATCATTTAGTATAGCTAGGAACGCTGTTTTGAAGCGATCCCAAGCATCCTCAACCAGGTTGCTCGTGAGCACAGGGGACCAGTCCCACTCATCTAATTTGAGGTTGAAATTATCACTGTTGTATTTTTTAAGGGATCTGGATTGGAAATGTATTCCAGCATAATTCCTAATCCAAACGTGCAAAATGTCTAAAAATGCCTGTGATATTAAATACTTGTGAGTTTTACTGGATACAGTTGTTTTTCTATGGTTTGCAATTACAAAAATTAGGTTTTACTCTATATGACTGTATACTGTAACACTCAATATGACAGTTATTTAAACATAACTCCTACACCACACATGAAAAATGGCTAATAATGCCTGAAATCATGCATCTTTGGGAGTTTTACTCGAAACATATGCTTTTTTTAAATCTTGCAAATGCAAAAAGTTGTTTTTTACTCAATATGACTATAATGTTCTTAGAATCCTGAGATAATGAGAAAAAAGCAATAAAATTGTATTCAAACATAACTTCTAAACAACACATGAAAAATGGCTGATAATGCCTAGAGATATGTATTTTTGTTAGTTGTACTCGAAAAATGATCTTTTGTAAGGTTTGCAAAGACACAAGTTAGTTTTTTTATTCAATATAACAGTGTAACTGTCATACTAAATATGAACGGTTTATAATCATAACTCCAAAACAAAACATTAAATTTGTCTAAAAAAGCCTGTAATATTGAATTTATGTGAGTTTTAGCAGTATCAGGTATTTTGGAAAGAATCACAAATACAAAAATTAGGTTTTACTGGCCTCATATTGGTCACACTCAAAATGACAGTTTTTGAAACATAACTCCAAAAATACACATGCAAAATGTCTAATAATGCCTGAAGAAATGCATCTTTGAGAGTTTTCCTGAAAAAAAAAAACATTTGGTGAGGTTTGCAAAAACAACATTTTATTTTTTACTCAATGTGACGGCAATGTACTTAGAATCCTGATATAATGCGAAAAAAGCAATACAAATGTATTCCAGCATAATTCCTAATCCAAACGTGCAAAATGTCTAAAAATGCCTGTGATATTGAATACATGTGAGTTTTACTAGATACAGTTGTTTTTCAATGGTTTGCAAATACAAAAATGAGGTTTTACTCAATATGACTGTAACACTCAATATGACAGTTTTTTAAACATAACTCCTACATCACACATGAAAAATGGCTAATAATGCCTGAAATAATGCATCTTTGGGAGTTTTACTCGAAACATATGCTTTTTTAAATCTTGCAAAAGCAAAATGTAGTTTTTTACTCAATATGACTATAATGTTCTTAGAATCCTGAGATAATTTGAAAAAAGCAATAAAATTGTATTCAGACATAACTTCTAAACAAAATTTGAAAAATGGCTGATAATAACTAGAGATATGTATTTTTGTTAGTTGTACTAGAAAAATGATCTTTTGTAAGGTTTGCAAAGACACAAGTTAGTTTTTTTATTCAATATAACACTGTAACTGTCATACTAAATATGAAAGGTTTATAATCATAACTCCAAAACCAAATATGAAATTTGTCTTAAAAAGCCTTTAATATTGAATTTATGTAAGTTCTAGCAGAATCAGGTATTTTGGAAAGAATCACAAATACAAATATTAGATTTTACTGGCCTCATATTGGTCACACTCAAAATGACAGTTTTTGAAACATAACTCCAAAAATACACATGCAAAATGTCTAATAATGCCTGAAGAAATGCATCTTCGAGAGTTTTCCAGAAAAAAAGACATTTGGTGAGGTTTGCAAAAACACAATTGTATTTTTTACTCAATTTGACGGTAATGTACATAGAATCCTGAGATAAAGCGAAAAAAGCAATACAAATGTATGCCAACATAACTCCTAATCCAAACGTCCAAAATGTCTAAAAATGCCTGTGATATTGAATACATGTGAGTTTTACTAGATACAGTTGTTCTTCAATGGTTTGCAAATACAAAAAAGTAGTTTTTTACTCAATATGACCATAATGGGACGGTGTGGCGCAGTGGTAGAGTGGCCGTGCGCAACCTGAGAGTCATTGGTTCAAATCCCACCTAGAACCAACCTCGTCACGTCCGTTGTGTCCTGAGCAAGACACTTCACCCTTGCTCCTGATTGGTGCTGGTTGGCGCCTTGCATGGCAGCTCCCTCCATCAGTGTGTGAATGTGTGTGTCAATGGGTAAATGTGGAAGTAGTGTCAAAGCGGTTTGAGTACCTTGAAGGTAGAAAAGCGCTATACAAGTACAACCCATTTATTTATTTATTTAATGTTCTTAGAATTCTGAGATAATGCAAAAAAAGCAATAAAAATGTATTCAAACATAACTTCTAAACAACACATGCAAAATGGCTAATAATGCCTAGAGATATGTATTTTTGTTAGTTGTACTAGAAAAATGATCTTTTGTAATGTTTGCAAAGACACAAGTTAGGTTTTTTTATTCAATATAACAGTGTAACTGTCATACTAAATATGAAAGGTTTATAATCATAACTCCAAAACCAAACGTTAAATCTGTCTAAAAAAAGCCTGTAATATTGAATGTATGTGTGTTTTAGCAGAATCAGGTATCTTGGAAAGGTTCAAAAATGGAAAAATTATTATTTTCTGTCCCAATATTGTTCAAATTCAAAATGACAGTTTCTGAAACATAACTCCAAAAGCAGAAATGCAAAAAGTCTAATAATGCTTTGAAAAAATTTATCTTTGAGAGTTTTACTGGGAAAAAAAACATTTGGTAAGGTTTGCAAAAACAAAAAGTAAGTTTTTACTCAATTTGACAGTAATGTACTTAGAATCCTGAGATAATGCGAAAAAAGCAATACAAATGTTTCCAACATAATTCCTAATCCAAACGTGCAAATTGTCTAAAAATGCATGTGATATTGAATACATGTAAGTTTTACTAGATATAGTTGTTTTTTCATGGTTTGCTGATACAGAAATTAGGTTTTACTCAATTTGACTGTACACTGTAACACTCAATATGACAGTTATTTAAATATAACTCCTACACCACACATAAAAAAATGGACAATAATGCCTGAAATAATGCATCTTTGGTAGTTTTACTCGAAACATATGCTTTTTTAAATCTTGCAAATGCAAAAAAGTTGTTTTTTACTCAATATGAGTATAATGTTTTTAGAATCCTGAGATAATGCGAAAAAACCAATTCAAATGTATTCAAACATAACTTCTAAACAACACATGCAAAATGGCTAATAATGCCTAGAGATATGTATTTTTGTTAGTTGTACTAGAAAAATGATCTTTTGTAAGGTTTGCAAAGACACAAGTTACTTTTTTTTATCCAATATAACAGTGTAACTGTCATACTAAATATGAAAGGTTTATAATCATAACTCCAAAACCAAACGTTAAATCTGTCTGAAAAAGCCTGTAATATTGAATTTATATGTGTTTTAGCAGAATCAGGTATTTTGGAAAGGTTCACAAATGGAAAAATTATTTTTTTCAGGCCCAATATTGTTCAAATTCAAAATGACAGTTTCTGAAACATAACTCCAAAAGCAGAAATGCAAAAAGTCTAATAATGCTTTGAAAAAATGTATCTTTGAGAATTTTACTGGAAAAAAAACATTTGGTAAGGTTTGCAAAAACAAAAAGTAATGTTTACTAAATTTGACAGTAATGTACTTAGAATCCTGAGATAATGCGAAAAAAGCAATACAAATGTATTCCAACATAATTCCTAATCCAAACGTGCAAATTGTCTAAAAATGCATGTGATATTGAATACATGTAAGTTTTACTAGATACAGTTGTTTTTTTATGGTTTGCAAATACAGAGATTAGGTTTTACTCAATATGACTGTATACTGTAACACTCAATATGACAGTTAGTTAAACATAACTCCTACACCACACATGAAAAATGGACAATAATGCCTGAAATAATGCATATTTGGGAGTTTTACTCGAAACATATGCTTTTTTAAATTTTGCAAATGCAAAATGTTGTTTTTTACTCAATATGACTATAATGTTCTTAGAATCCTGAGATAATGCGAAAAAAGCAATAAAAATGTATTCAAACATAACTTCCAAACAACACATGCAAAATGGCTAATAATGCCTAGAGATATGTATTTTTGTTAGTTGTACTAGAAAAATGATCTGTTGTAAGGTTTGCAAAGACACAAGTTAGTTTTTTTATTCAATATAACAGTGTAACTGTCATACAAAATATGAAAGGTTTATAATCATAACTCCAAAACCAAACGTTAAATCTGTCTAAAAAAAGCCTGTAATATTGAATTTGTGTGTGTTTTAGCAGAATCAGGTATTTTGGAAAGGTTCACAAATACCCAATTTAGGTTTTACTGGCTTCACATTGGTCACACTCAAAATGACAGTTTTTGAAACATAACTCCAAAAGTAGAAATGCAAAATGTCTAATAATGCCTGAAAAAATTTATCTTTGAGAGTTTTACTGGAAAAAAAAAACATTTGGTAAGGTTTGCAAAAACAAAAAGTAAGTTTTTACTAAATTTGACAGTAATGTACTTAGAATCCTGAGATAATGCGAAAAAAGCAATACAAATGTATTCCAACATAATTCCTAATCCAAAGGTGCAAAATGTCTAAAAATGCCTGTGATATTGAATACATGTAAGTTTTACTAGATACAGTTGTTTTTCTATGGTTTGCAAATACAGAAATTTGGTTTTACTCAATATGACTGTATGCTGTAACACTCAATATGACAGTTATTTAAACATAACTCCTACACCACACATGAAAAATGTACATTAATGCCTGAAATAATGCATCTTTGGGAGTTTTACTCGAAAAATATGCTTTTTTAAATCTTGCAAATGAAAAAAGTAGTTGTTTACTCAATATGACTATAATGTTCTTACAATCCTGAGATAATGCGAAAAAAGCAATAAAAATGTATTCAAACATAACTTCCAAACAACACATGCAAAATGGCTAATAATGCCTAGAGATATGTTTTTTTGTTAGTTGTACTAGAAAAATGATCTTTTGTAAGGTTTGCAAAGACACAAGTTAGTTTTTTTTATTCAATATAACAGTGTAACTGTCATACTAAATATGAAAGGTTTATAATCATAACTCCAAAACCAAACGTTAAATCTGTCTAAAAAAGCCTGTAATATTGAATTTATGTGTGTTTTAGCAGAATCAGGTATTTTGGAAAGGTTCACAAATGGAAACATTATTTTTTTCTGTCCCAATATTGTTCAAATTCAAAATGACGGTTTCTGAAACAGAACTGCAAAAGCAGAAATCAAAAAAGTCTAATAAAACTTTGAAAAAATGTATCTTTGAGAGTTTTACTGGAAAAAAAAAAACATTTGGTAAGGTTTGCAAAAACAAAAATGAATTTTTTACTAAATTTGACAGTAATGCACTTAGAATCCTGAGATAATGGGAAAAAAGCAATACAAATGTATTCCAACATAATTCCTAATCCAAACGTGCAAATTGTCTAAAAATGCATGTGATATTGAATACATGTAAGTTTTACTAGATACAGTTGTTTTTCTATGGTTTGCAAATACAAAAATTAGGTTTTACTCAATATGACTGTATACTGTAACACTCAATATGACAGTTATTTAAACATAACTCCTACGCCACACATGAAAAATGGACAATAATGCCTGAAATAATGCATCTTTGGGAGTTTTACTCGAAACATATGCTTTTTCAAATCTTGCAAATGCAAAAAGTAGTTTTTTACTCAATATGACTGTAATGTTCTTAGAATCATGAGATAATGCGAAAAAAGCAATAAAAATCTGTTCAAACATAACTTCTAAACAACACATGCAAAATGGCTAATAATGCCTAGAGATATGTATTTTTGTTGGTTTTACTAGAAAAATTATATTTTGTAAGGTTTGCAAGACACAAGTTAGTTTTTTATTCAATATAACAGTGTAACTGTCATACTAAATATGAAAGGTTAATATTAATCATAACTCCAAAACCAAACGTTAAATCCGTCTAAAAAAGCCTTTATTATTGAATTCATGTGAGTTGTACCAGAATCAGGTATTTTGGAAAGGTTCACAAATAACAAAATTAGGTTTTACTGGCCTCATATTGGTCACACTCAAAATGACAGTTTTTGAAACATAACTCCAAAAGTAGAAATGCAAAATGTCTAATAATGCCTGAAAAAATGTATCTTTGAGAGTTTTACTGGGAAAAAACATTTGGTAAGGTTTGTAAAAACAAAAAGTTATTTTTTACTAAATTTGACAGTTATATACTTAGAATTCTGAGATAATGCGAAAAAATTAATAAAAATATATTACGACATAATTCCTAATCCAAACGTGCAAATTGTCTAAAAATGCCTGTGATATTGAATACATGTAAGTTTTACTGGATACAGTTGTTTTTCTATGGTTTGCAAATACAAAAAATTGGTTTTACTCAATATGACTGTATACTGTAACACTCAATTTGACAGTTATTTAAACATAACTGCTACACCACACATGAAAAATGGCTAATAATGCCTGAAATAATGCATCTTTGGGAGTTTTACTCGAAACATATGCTTTTTCAAATCTTGCAAATGCAAAAAGTAGTTTTTTACTCAATATGACTATAATGTTCTTAGAATCCTGAGATAAGGCGAAAAAAGCAATAAAAAGGTATTCAAACATAACTTCTAAACAACACATGCAAAATGGCTAATAATGCCTAGAGATATGTGTTTTTGTTAGTTGTACTAGAAAAATGGTCTTTTGTAAGGTTTGCAAAGACACAGGTTAGTTTTTTTGTTCAATATAACATTGTAACTGTCATACTAAATATTAAAGGTTTATAATCATAACTCCAAAACCAAACATGAAATCTGTCTGAAAAAGCCTGTAATATTGAATTTATGTGAGTTGTACCAGAATCAGGTATTTTGGAAAGGTTCACAAATACCAAAATTAGGTTTTGCTGGCCTCATATTGGTCACACTCAAAATGGCAGTTTTTGAAACATAACTCCAAAAGTAGTAATGCAAAATTTCTAATAATGACTAAAAAAATGTATCTTTGAGAGTTTTACTGAAAAAAAAAACATTTGGTAAGGTTTGCAAAAACAAAAAGTAATTTTTTACTAAATTTGACAGTAATGTACTTAAAATCCTTAGATAATGCGAAAAAAGCAATAAAAATGTATTCCAACCTAATTCGTAATCCAAATGTGCAACACGTCTAAAAATGACTGTGATATTAAATACATGTAAGTTTTAAAAGATACAGTTGTTTTTCTATAGTTTGCAAATACAAAAATGAGGTTTTACTCAATATGACTGTATACTGTAACACTCAATATGACAGTTATTTAAACATAACTCCTACACCACACATGAAAAATGGCTAATAATGCCTGAAATAATGCATCTTTGGGAGTTTTACTCCAAACATATGCTTTTTTAAATCTTGCAAATGCAAAAAGTAGTTCTTTATTCAATATGACCATAATGTTCTTTGGATCCTGAGATAATGCGAAAAAAGCAATAAAATATATTCAAACATAACTTCTAAACAACACATGCAAAATGGCTAATAATGCCTAGAGATATGTATTTTTGTTAGTTGTACTAGAAAAATGATATTTTGTAAGGTTTGCAAAGACACAAGTTTTTTTTTTTATTCAATATAACAGTATAACTGTCATACTAAATTTGAAAGTTTAATAATCATAACTCCAAAACCAAACGTGAAATCTGTCTATAAAAGCCTGTAATATTGAATCTATGTGAGTTTTAGCAGAATCAGGTATTTTGGAAAGTTTCACAAATACAAAAAATAAGTTTTACTGGCCTCATATTGGTCACACTCAAAATGACAGTTTTTGAAACATAACTTCAAAAATACACATGCAAAATGTCTAATTATCTCTAAAGAAATGTATCTTTGAGAGTTTTAATGGGAAAAAAAAACATTTTGTAAGGTTTGCAAAAACAAAATATTTTTTTTACTAAATTTGACAGTAATGTACTTAGAATCCTGAGATAATGTGAAAAAAGCAATAAAAATGTATTCAAACATACCTTCCGAACAACATATGCAAAATGGCTAATAATGCCTAGAGATATGTATTTTTGTTAGTTGTACTAGAAATATGATATTTTGTAAGGTTTGCAAAGACACAAGTTAGTTTTTTTATTCAATATAACAGTGTAACTGTCATACTAAATATGAAAGGTTTATGAACATAACGCCAAAACCAAACATGAAATTTGTCTAAAAAAAAAGCCTGTAATTTTGAATTTATGTGATTTTTAGCAGAATCGGGTATTTTGGAAAGGTTCACAAATACAAAAATTAGGTTTTACTGGCCTCATATTGGTCACACTCAAAATGACAGTTGTTGAAACTTAACCAGAAAATACACATGCAAAAAGTCTAATAATGCCTGAAGAAATGTATCTTTGAGAGTTTTACTGGAAAAAAAACATTTGGTAAGGTTTGCAAAAACCAAAAGTAATTTTTTACTCAATTTGACAGGAATGTACATACAATTCTGAGATATTGGGAAAAACCAATAAAAATGTATTCCAACATAATTCCTAATCCAAATCTGCGAAATGTCTAAAAATGCCTGAAATATTGAATCCTTGTGAGTTTTACTAGATACAGTTGTTTTTCTATGGTTTGCAAATACAAAAATTAGGTTTTACACATTATGACTGTATACTGTAACTCTTAATATGACAGTTGTTTAAACATAACTCCTACACCACAGATGAAAAATGGCTTCTAATGCCTGAAATAATGCATCTTTGGCATTTTTACTCGAAACACATGCTTTTTTTAAATCTTGCAAATACAAAAAGTAGATTTTTACTCAATATGACAATAATGTTCTTAGAATCCAGGGATAATTCGAAAAAAGCAATAAAAATGTATTCAAACATAACTTCTAAACAACACTACAAAATGACTAATAATGCCTAGAGATATGTATCTTTGTGAGTTTTACTGGAAAAACAATATTTTGTAAGGTTTGCAAAGACACAAGTTTTCAATATGACAGTGTAACTAACATACTAAATATGAAAGTTAGATAAACATAACTCCAAAACCAAACATGCATTGTGTCTAAAAATGCCTGTAATATTGTATTTATATGAGTTTTACTAAAATCGGTTGTTTTTTGTAAGGTTTGCAAATACAAAAAATTGGGTTCTACTCACATTCACAGTATACTTTTACACTCAATATGACAGTTATTTAAACATAACTCCTAGACTACACATGCAACATGGCTAATATTGCCTGGAGAAATGTATTTTTGTGAGTTTTACTGGACAAAAAAATTGTGTAAGGTTTGCAAAAACAAAATGTAGTTTTTTACTCAATACGACAGTAATGTCCTTAGAATCCTGAGATTATGCGAAAAAAGCAATATAAATATATTCAAACACAACTCCTAAAGCAAACATGCAAAATGTCTAAAAATGCCTGTAATTTTGAATCAATGTGAGTTTTACTGTATCAGTTGTTTTTGTAAGGTTTGCAATTACAACAATTAGGTTTTACACATAATGACAGTATAACTGCCACACTCAATATAGATAGATAAGTTACCCAAGGCATGGGTAACTTACACATCTGTGAAGGCACCATTAATGCTGAAAGTTATATACAGGTTTTGAAACAACATATGCTGCCATCTAGGCGCCGTCTATTTCACGGACACCCCTGCTTATTTCAGCAAGACAATGCCAAGCCACATTCAGCACGTGTTAAAACAGCGTGGCTTCGTAAAAAAAAGAGTGCGGGTACTTTCCTCGCCCGCCTGCAGCCCAGACCTGTTTCCCATCGAAAATGTGTGCCACATTATGAAGCGTAAAATACGACAGCAGAGACCCCGGACTGCTGAACGACTGAAGCTTTAAATAAAAGAAAGAATTCCACCTTCAAAGCTTCAACAATTAGTTTCCTCAGTTCCCAAACGTTTATTGAGTGTTGTTAAAAGAAAAGGTGATGTAACACAGTGGTGAACAAGCCCTTTCCCAACTACTAGTACTTTATTTATTCCGTCAGGAGAGTTCCTTCAGGAAAATTACAATTTTCAGCACAATCCCATTCAAGATCAGACAAACATTACAGGGAGACAGAACAGGATCGCTGACGGGTCTGCCGGCTTCCAGCGCCCCTTACAAAACAGATGACATACAGGTAAACAAGGGGGGGGGGGGGGGGGGGGGGGGGGAGATGGGAGAAAAGAATAGAAGATTAAAATAAAATTTAAAAAATCGGTCTAAGCCTGGGCCCTGGAGTGGGGGTGCAGACTGAGGCCAAGGGAAAAAAACAACAACTCATAGCCATAGTACACATCCCTCCTACATGTGTGTAAGAGGGAAACATCAAACATCAAAGAAGACAGAGGACATTAAAGACATTAAAGCAGCAGATACAACCAGCCACTTCTACATACAGCTATGAATAAAAAGTAAAATAAACATATACACTGTGGTGGCCTCTGTGGTGTTTCACCCCATCGTCTGCTGGGGAGGCGGGAGCATGGCCAGAGACAGAAGCAGACCCAACAAAGCAACCAAGTCAGCCGACTCTACTCTCGGCCAATGTCCAGTCCGAATGGATGAGCGAGGATACGTCCAAGGTGACTTAGGTGTCCGACACCTGCTCACCCAGCCAAGACACCGCGAAGCCTCTCCGTGCCAGCGCTCAGTGCTAGCTCTGCAGCCCTGTCCCCTCATCCACATCTCCTCCAGTCCCTCCAAACCGACTCCGGTGTGGCAGAGACCCGGCAGCTGGTCCCCATGGCCAAAAGGCTCCCGGGAGGCAGATCCAGAAGTCCACAAAAAAAGCACCACAGAGGTCACGAAAGTGCCACCCCTTGTCACACAGTCCCAAAGGGTCCTGGACCAAAATGCAAAAAAATATAATAACACATGAAAACAAGAGGGAAACACAAAAGGATGACACAAGAGCACAGAGCTCCTGCCTACAGCAGCCACTACAGCAGCGCCATCTTGGGGAAAAAAAAGGAAAAAAAAAAAAAAAAGATAGTTATTTAAACAATGATAGTTATTTAAACATAACTCCTAAACTACACATGAAAAATGTCTAATATTGCGTGAAGAAATGTATCCGTGAGTTTTACTAGAAACATTTTCTTTTATAAGGTTTGCAAAGACACAAGTTTATTTTTTTACTCAAAATGACAGTATAACTGCCACACTCAATATGACAGTTATTTAAACAAAACTCCTAAACTACATGTAAAAATTGCTAATAATGCCTTAAATATTGCATCTTTGTACAAACCCAGTTTCCATATGAGTTGGGAAATTGTGTTAGATGTAAATAAAAGTGGAATACAATGATTTGCAAATTATTTTCAACCCATATTCAGTTGAATATGCTACTAAGACAACATATTTGATGTTCAAACTGATCATTTATTTTTTTTTTTTGCAAATAATCATTAACTTTAGAATTTGATGCCAGCAACACGTGACAAAGAAGTCGGGAAAGGTGGCAATAAATACTGATAAAGTTCAGGAATGCTCATCAAACACTTATTTGGAACATCCCACAGGTGTGCAGGCTAATTGGGAACAGGTGGGTGGGTGCCATGATTGGGTATAAAAACAGCTTCCCAAAAAATGCTCAGTCTTTCACAAGAAAGGTTGGGGCGAGGTACACCCCTTTGTCCACAACTGCATGAGCAAATAGTCAAACAGTTTAGGAACAACATTTCCCAAAGTGCAATTGCAAGACATTTAGGGATTTCAACATCTACGGTCCATAATATCATCAAAAAGTTCAGAGAAACTGGAGAAATCACTCCACGTAAGCGGCATAGCCGGAAACCAACAGTGAATGACCGTGACTTTCGATCCCTCAGATGGCACTGTATCAAACACCGACATCAATCTCTAAAGGATATCACCACATGGGCTTAGGAACACTTCAGAAAACCATTGTCACTAAATAAAGTTTGTCGCTACATTTGTAAGTGCTAGTTAAAGCTCTACTATGCAAAGCGAAAGCCATTTATCAACAACATCCAGAAACGCCACCGGCTTCTCTGGTCCCAAGATCATCTAAGATGGACTGATGCAAAGTGGAAAAGTGTTCTGTGGTCTGACGAGTCCACATTTCAAATTGTTTTGGGAAATATTCGAACCAACCAGATTGTTATCGATGCAAAGTTCAAAAGCCAGCATCTGTGATGGTATGGGGGTGCAATAGTGCCCAAGGCATGGGTAACTTACACATCTGTGAAGGCACCATTAATGCTGAAAGTTATATACAGGTTTTGAAACAACATATGCTGCAATCTAGGCGCCGTCAGTTTTACGGACACCCCTGCTTATTTCAGCAAGACAATGCCAAGCCACATTCAGCACGTGTTAAAACAGTGTGGCTTCGTAAAAAAAAGAGTGCGGGTACTTTCCTCGCCCGCCTGCAGCCCAGGCCTGTTTCCCATCGAAAATGTGTGCCACATTATGAAGCGTAAAATACGACAGCAGAAACCCCGGACTGTTGAACGACTGAAGCTCTAAATAAAAGAAATAATTCCACCTTCAAAGCTTCAACAATTAGTTTCCTCAGTTCCCAAACGTTTATTGAGTCTTGTTAAAAAAAAAGGTGATGTAACACAGTGGTGAACAAGCCCTTTCCCAACTACTTTGGCACGTGTTGCAGCCATGAAATTCTAAGTTAATTATTATTTGCAAAAAAAAAACAAAGTTTATGAGTTTGAACATCAAATATCTTGTCTTTGTAGTGCATTCAACTGAATATGGGTTGAAAAGGATTTGCAAATCATTGTATTCTGTTCATATTTACATTTAACACAATTTCCCAACTCATATGGAAACGGGGTTTGTAAGTTTTACTCGAAACATATGCTTTTTTAAAGGCCTACTGAAATGAGATTTTCTTATTCAAACGGGGATAGCAGGTCCGTTCTATGTGTCATACTTGATCATTACGCGATATTGCCATATTTTTGCTGAAAGGATTTAGGAAATAAATGATAAATGGGTTGTACTTGTATAGCGCTTTTCAAGGTACTCAAAGCGCTTTGACACTACTTCCACATTCACCCATTCACACACACATTCACACACTGATGGAGGGAGCTGCCATGCAAGGCGCTAACCAGCCCCATCAGGAGCAAGGGTGAAATGTCTTGCTCAAGACACAACGGACGTGACGAGGTTGGTACTAGGTGGGGATTGAACCAGGGACCCTCGGGTTGCGCGCGGCCACTGTGCCACTGTGCCACTGCGCCACGCTGTTCCCAATAGTAGAGAACATTGACGATAAAGTTCGCAACTTTTGGTCGCTAATAAAAAAGCCTTGCCTGTACCGGAAGTAGCAGACGATGTGCGCATGACGGCACGGGTTGTGGAGCTCCTCACATCCTCACATTGTTTACAATCATGGCCACTAGCAGCGAGAGCGATTCGGACCGAGAAAGCGATGATTTCCCCATTAATTTGAGCGAGGATGAAAGATTCGTGGATTAGGAAAGTAAGAGTGAATAATAAAGAAAGAAAGAAAATGAAGACAGGGCAGTGGGAGCGATTCAGATGTTATTAGACACATTTACTAGGACAATTCTGGAAAATCCCTTATCTGCTTATTGTGTTACTAGTGTTGTAGTGAGATGATACTGTCGTACCTGAAAGTCAGAGGGGTGTGGCCACGGCTGTTGTGACCGCCAGTGTCTCTAAATGAAGCCACGCAGCTGCCTCTTTGACAGGTGCACGAGGAACGACGCAAGCTCCGCTCATGTCTACGGTAAGAGCCGACTTATTACCAGAATTTTCTCACCGAAACCTGCCGGTTGACATGTGGTGAACCATGTTTGCTTGACCGCTCTGTTCCATAGTAAAGCTTTACCTTCGGGAATGTAAACAAGGAAACACCGGCTGTGTTTGTGTTGCTAAAGGCAGCTGCAATACACCGCTTCCTACCTACATCTTTCTTATTTGACGTCTCCATTATTAATTGAACAAATTGCAAAAGATTCTGCAACACAGATGTCCAGAATACTGTGTAATTATGCGCTTAAAGCAGACTACTTATAGCTGGGATCGGGCTGGAAAAAAATGTCCGCTACAACCGGAGACGTCACGCGGACGCGTCATCATACGCGTCATCATACTGACGTTTTCAACAGGATACTTCGCGCGAAATTTAAAATTGCAATTTAGTAAACTAAAAACGCCGTATTGGCATGTGTTGCAATGTTAATATTTCATCATTGATATATAAACTGTCAGACTGCGTGGTCAGTAGTAGTGGGTTTCAGTAGGCCTTTAAGGCTTGCAAACACAAAAAGTAGTTTTTTACTCAATATGACAGTAATGTTATTAGAATTCTGGGATAATGCAAAAAAAGCAATAAAAATTGTGAGTTTTACTAGAAACTATTTATTTTGCAAGGTTTGCAAATACACAAGTTTGTTTAAATTTTTAGTATATCTGTCACACTATATATGAAAGTTATATAAACATAACTCCAAAACCAAACATGTAATTTGTCAAAAAATGCCTGTATTATTATTATTATTATTCAATGTGAATTTTTCCTAGAATCAGTTTTTTTTGTAAGGTTTGCAAATACAAAATTTGGGTTTTAACTCATAATTACAGTATAACTCTCACACTCAGCATTACTGTTATTTAAATAAATAAATGATAAATGGGTTGTACTTGTATAGCGCTTTTCTACCTTCAAGGTACTCAAAGCGCTTTGACACTACTTCCACATTTACCCATTCACACACACATTCACACACTGATGGAGGGAGCTGCCATGTAAGGCGCTAACCAGTACCCATCAGGAGCAAGGGTGAAGTGTCTTGTTCAGGACACAACGGACGTGATAAGGTTGGTACTAGGTGAGGATTGAACCAGGGACCCTCGGGTTGCGCATGGCCACTCTACCACTGCGCCACGCCGGCCACTCTACCACTGCGCCACGCCGTCCCTATTTAAATATAACTCCTTAACCACACGTGTAAAATGGTTAGTAATGCCTAAAATAATGCATCCTTGTGATTTTTACTCGAAACGTATGCTTTTGTAAGGCTTGCAAACACAAAAAGTAGTTGTTTTTTTTACTCAATATACCAGTAATGTGCTTAGAAATCCTGAGATATTGCGAAAAAAGCACACAAAAAAAATATTTCAACATAGCTCCTAAACCAAACATGCAAACTGTCTAATAATGCCTGGAAAAATTAATCTTTTCGAATTTTACTAAAAAAAATATATATTTCGTAAGGTTTTCAAAAACACAAGTTAGTTTTTTTTTTTACTCAATATGACAGTAAAAATGTCATACTCCAAAAGCAAACATGCGATCTGTTTAAAAATGTCTGTAATATTGTATCTGTGAGTTTTACTAGAATCCATTGTTCTTGTAAGGTTTGCAAAAACAAAAATTAGGTTTTACTCATGACAGTGTAACTGTCACACTCAATATGACAGTTATTTAAACATAACTCTTAGACCACACATGCAAAAAGATAGGTTTTACTCACTATGACAGTATATGTCACACTCAATATGACAATTATTTAAACATAACTCCTAAACCAGACATGCAAAATGGCTAATAAGGCCTGGAGAAATGTATCTTTGTGCATTTTACGAGAAAAAAATATTTTGTAAGGTTTGACTTAGGTTTTTTATTTAATATGACAGTATAACTGTCATACTAAATATGAAAGTTATATAAACATAACTCCAAAACCAAACACGCAATTCGTCTAAAAAGCCTGCAACGTTGTATCAATGTGAGTTTTATTAGAATTAGGTGTTTTGTTAAGGGTTGCAATTAAAAAAATTGTGTTTTACTAATAATGACAGTATAACTGTCACACTCAATATGACAGTTATTTAAACATTACTCTTAAACCACACATGAAAAATGGCTAATAATACCTGAAATATTACATAAGACGAGGGGTTAGGAGACGGCATGACAGCAGGAGGTCTAGCTCAACGGGTTTTATTTGAGCTTGATGAGTACATCAGGTGTGTATGCTACTATGTGTTTGGATGCAAGGCTATGTGTGGAAGTTAACCAAATATAAGTTACCAGAGGTTTTTGTAAGTGAGTGTTGATTCTGGCTGCAAATAAGTCCAGAGGGGCGAAGCAAAAGAGGTCCGGAATCCGAGGGAGGTCTGTGGGGGGGCAGGAGAGAGACGTCCAGAAGTCCAGGTCCGAGCGTGGGGTCGAGGTTCGAGGAAGACAGTCAGAGTCCAGGGGGTGGAAATCAGCAGGTGAGATGCACGGATCACTGCGGAGATACGGAGGTACTGTAGGAACAGGAGACGACAAGGACAGATAAGGACTAGGCACGAGGGAGACAAAGCAAGCAAGAGAGAGACTCATAGGTGAGGAGCCAGAGACGTTAACCTTACTGAATCAGGGCTTTGTTCCGGCGTGGAATAGTCAGTGGAGTGAGCCTTTATGCTGCTGCCTCTCGTCAAGACCAGGTGCGTTGATTGATGATTGCCGCCGGCGGTGGAGGCACGTGGCTGCGATCTGCGCGGCGTGCGGTGCTTGCAGCGGAGCCTCTAGGTGATCTTGCCGAGGAGGGAGTAGCAGACTGCGCGTGCGCCGTAACTGTGCCCCTTTTTATGCTCCCGACGAGCACCGGAGAGCTCCAGGGTTGGCCTGATAGAAGTCCTCTAGAAGGGAGGGGCCAGCAAGGTAGGAGGCTGGCACCCAGGATCTATCCTCTGGACCATACCCCAGAGGATAGATCCAATCTACCAAAAATACCATGCCCCTACCTTGCCGACGGACCCCAAGGATCTCTTTGACTGTCCAAACTGGGTCACCGTTATCCAGAATTCTAGCAGGGGAGGTGGTCAGGGGAAGAGAGTGGAGAACTGGAGACAGACTTAATCTGAGATACATGGACCACCGGATGTCGCTTCACAGAGGGGGGAAGAGACAGATGCTGGGTTGATGATGGCCTCCGCGTATAAGGTCCTACAAACCGGGGTGAAAGTTAACAGGATGGTACCTGTAGGTGGAGGTCTTTAGCCCGTAACAGGACTTGTTGTCCAGGAGTGCAGGATGGAGCCGGAATGCGTTGCCGGTTGGCACTGCGGCACATCCTTTCGTAGGCCCTCAACAGGGCAGCACGGGCGGTTTTCCAAATCTGACGGCATCTCTTGATGTGCCTGCGAGAAGAAGGGACGGCCGCTTCGGCCTCCTGTTGGGGAAACATAGACCGAGGGAGCACTCGAATGGTGTCAAACCAGTGGCCGCCCTCTTATAGAATTGTAGGCGAACTCAACCCAGGGCAAGAACTTGCTCCAAGAGTCATGTTGGCGGGTGGTCTCAAAACATTGTTTTTTCCTCTCTGCTTGCCCGTTACTCAGTGGGTGGTATCCTGATGTAAAACTAATGCCATGCTACTTAACCATGTGAGTGGTAAGGAGGTCGGCCTTCTCGGAAGAAGAGGGAAGTTTAGGCAGAGGAACAAAGTGCGCGGCTTTGGAGAACCGATCAACGATGGTAAGAATTAGTGGTGTGGGAAAAAATCGATTAGAATATGAATCGAATCAAATACGTTGCATGATTCAGAATCGATTCTCTTTTTTTTTTTAAATCTATTTTTTTATTTTATTTTATTTTTTTAATCAATCTAACAAACTACTACACAGCAATACCATAACAATGCAATACAATTCCAAAACCAAACCTGACCCAGCAACACTCAGAACTGCAATAAACAGAGCAATTGAGGAGACACAAACACGACACAGAAACAAACCAAAAGTAGTGAAACAAAAATGAATATTATCAACAAGAGTATCAATATTAGTTATGATTTCAGCATAGCAGTGATTAAAAATCCCTCATTTACATTATCATTAGACATTTATTAAAAAAAAAAGAACAATAGTGTGTCACAGTGGCTTACACTTGCATCACATCTCATAAGCTTGACAACACACTGTGTCCAATATTTTCACAAAGATAAAATAAGTCATATTTTTGGTTCGTTTAATTGTTAAAATAAATTTACATTATTGCAATCAGTTGATAAAACATTGTCCTTCACAATTATAAAAGCTTTAAAAAAAAAATCTACTACTCTGCTAGCATGTCAGCAGACTGGGGTAGATCCTGCTGAAATCCTATGTATTGAATAAATACAGAATAGTTTTGAATCAAAAAAATCGATATATTATCGAATCGTGACCCCAAGAATCGATATTGAATCGAATCGTGGGACACCCAAAGATTCGCAGCCCTAGTAAGAAGGTGGTGTTACCTCGGGATGAGGGAAATCCAGTGATGAAATCCAGCGCGATGTGTGACCAGGAACGACCAGGCACATGTAGGGGGAACAGTAGACCCGCCGGCGGTCTGTGAGAAGACTTGTTGTGAGACCAGGTACTGCATGCTGCGATAAACTCACGGGTATCCAAAGCCATCGATGGCCCCCAGAAACGCTGGCGGATGAAGGAGAATGTGCGCTGGAATCCCGGATGGCAAGAGATGAAGCTGGAATGCCCCCAGTCCAGAACTCTAGAGCGTAGCTCCCAGGGAACAAAGAGCTTGTTGCGGGGTCTGCCCCCAGGTCTGGTATTGGAGCGCAAAAATGCCTGTGATAATGTATCTATGTCTGTTTTACTAGAATCAGGTGTTTTTGTAAGGTTTGCAAATACAAAAATTAGTTTTTACTCAATTTGACAGTGATGTTCTTAAAATCCTGAGATAATGCAAAAAAAAACTATAAAAATGTATTCAAACATAACTCCTAAACTAAACATTAAAACGTTTATTAATGCCTGCAATATTGCATCTTGGTGAGTTTTACTAGGAAAATTATCTTTTGTAAGGTTTGCAAAGGTACAAATTCGTTTTTTTTTACTCAATATGACAGTACAACTGTCATAGTAAATATGAAGGTTGTATAAACATCACTCCAAAACCAAACATGCAATATGTCTAAAAATGCCTGTAAAAATGTATCTATTGTGAGTTTTACAAGAATTGTGTGTTTGTGTAAGGTTTCCAAATACAAAAATTGCGTTTTATACAAGATGACAATATAACCGTCACATTCAATATCAATCAATCAATCAATCAATGTTTACTTATATAGCCCTAAATCACTAGTGTCTCAAAGGGCTGCACAAACCACTACGACATCCTCGGTAGGCCCATGGGACGTCGGTGACAATGATGACTATGAGAACATGATACTGTGATACTGATGATACTGATGACTATGAGAACATATGAGAACATGATACTGTGAAAGATCAATCCATAATGGATCCAACACAGTCGCGATATGACAGTTATTGAAATATAAATATTAAAACCAAGTATGCAAAATAGCTAATAATGCCTGACAGAATGTATCTTTGTGAGTTTTACTCGAAAAATATGCTTTTTTTAAGGTTTACAAACACAAAATTAGGTTTTTTACTCAATATAACAATAATGTTGTTAGAATCCAGAAATAATGCTGAAAAAAGCAATAAAAATCTATTCAAACATAATGCCCAAACTGAACATGCAAAATGTCTAAGAATGCCCAGAATAATGTATCTTTGTGAGTTTTACTAGAATCAGATATTTTTGTAAGGTTTGCAGATACAAAATTTAGGTTTTTACTCAATGTGACAGTAATAATGTCTGGAATAATGTATCTTTGTGAATTTTACTGGAAAAATTATATTTTGTAAGGTGTGCAAGTACAAAATTTGTTTTTTTGTCCAATATGACATCAGGTTTTGCCTCGCCAGCTTTCAGTCCAGTGTTCACGGTATGTCTCCAGCTGGATCTATCTTCAGCAAGCTCTTTCTTCCCAGGTGTTCAGGTCAATCTCGAGCGCTTTCAGATCACGCTAGCAGGCATCCTTGATGTGGCCGTCCCGTAGTCCTCTGGCCAGGCTCTGCGTAGAGGATGTCTTTGGGGATCCGGCCATCGTCCATTTGACGCACATGGCCCAGCCATCGAAGGCGGCGCTGAAGGAGGAAAGTCACCATGCTGGAAATCTTTGTTGTTTGTAACGCAATCGCTCCATGTAATCCCAAGTATGCGACAGAGGCAGCACATGTGAAAGTCTTTTAGCCTCTTCTCCTGCGAGGCATACAGAGACCAGGATTCGCTGGCGTACAAGAGAGTGCTCTGCACGCAGGCACAATACAGGTGCTGTTCATATTATTAGAATATCATGAAAAAGTTGATTTATTTCAGTAATTATATTCAGAACGTGAAACTTACGTATTATATCAATTCATTACACACATAGTGATATATTTGAAAAGTTTATTTCTTTAAATTTTGATGATTAGTACTGACAATTACTGAAAATCCCAAATTCAGTATCTCAGAAAATTAGAATATTAGTTACGACTAGTACCAAAAAATATTTTTTAGAAATGTGGGCCAACTGAAAAGTATGAACATGGAAAGTTTCAGCATGTACGGCAATCAATACTTAGTTGCAGCTCCTTTTGCCTGAATTGCTGCAGCAATACGGCGTGGCATGGAGTCGACCAGTCTGTTGCACTCCTCAGGTGTTATGAGAGCCCAGGTTGCTTTAATAGTGGCCTTCAGCTCTTCAGCATTGTTGGGTCTGGCATCTCGCATCTTCCGCTTCACAATACCCCAAAGGTTTTCAATGGGGTTAAGGTCAGGTGAGTTTGCAGGCCAATCAAGAACAGGGATACCATGGTCCTTAAACCAGGTACTGGTAGATTTGGCACTATGTGCAGGTGCCAAGTCATGTTGGAAAATGAAATCTTCACCTCCATAAAATTGTTCCGCGGCAGGCAGCATAAAGTGTTCTAAAACTTCCTGGTAGACTGCTGCATTGACCCTAGACCTCAGGAAACACAGTGGACCAACACCAGCAGATGACATGGCACCCCAGACCATTACTGATTGTGGAAATTTGTCACTGGACTTCAGGCAACGTGGATTCTGTACCTCTCCTGTCTTCCTCCAGACTCTGGGACCTTGATTTCCAAAGGAGATACAAAATTTACTTTCATCTGAAAACATAACTTTGGACCACTCAGCAGCAGTCCAGTCATTTTTGTCTTGAGCCCAGGCGAGACGCTTTTGACGTTGTCTCTTATTCAAGAGTGGCTTTACACAAGGAATGCGACAGCTGAAGCCCATATCTTGAAGTGGTTCTTGAAGCACGGACTCCAGCTGCAGTCCACTCTTTGTGGATCTCCCCCACATTTTTGAATCGGTTTTGTTTGACAATCCTCTCCAGGGCGCGGTTATCCCTCTTGCTTGTACACTTTTTCTACCACATCTTTGTCTTCCCTTTGCCTCTCTATTAATGTGCTTGGACACAGAGCTCTGGGAACATCCAACCTCTTTGGCAATGACCTTTTGTGTCTTGCCCTCCTTCTTTAAAGTATCAATGGTCATCTTTAGGACAATTGTCAAGTCAGCAGTCTTCCCCATGATTGTGTGTCATACAGAATCAAAACAAGAGACCATTTAAAGGCTTTCCCAGGTGTTTTGAGTTAGTTAGCTAATTAGAGTGTGGCACCAGGTGTCTTCAATATCTGACCTTTTCACCGTATTCTAATTTTCTGAGATGTTGAATTTAGGGTTTTCATTGGTTGTCAGCTATAATCATCTTCTTTTTGGAAAAAAACACTTGAAATCTATCAGTCTGTTTAGAATGAATGTATACATTCTACAAGTTTGACTTTCTAAATGGAATTAACGAAATAAATCAACTTTTTCATGATATTCTAATAATATGACCAGCACCTGTACACAGCGATCTTGGTTTTTAGCATGCTGTTGTTCCACATTCTTTACGACAAACTGGCCAAGGATGTGGATGCCTTGCCGATCCTCTCGTTGAGATGTGCTTCCAGTGGGAGTTGGCGACGATGGTTGAGCCAAGGTATGTGAACTGGCTGACGACCTCTAGTTCATAGTCGTTGATGGTGATACAGGGTGGTTCAGCATCTTGGGCAATCACATTTGTCTTCTTCAGACTGATAGTCAGGCTGAACTCGTCGTATGCCTTTGCAAAGCGGTCTATCGGCCTCTGCAGCTCTTCTTCTTTGTGCGTGGCCAAAGCAGCTGCAAAAAGCATGTCTCTGATGGTTACATCCCAGACTTTGTTCTTTGCTTTTAGGCGAGCCACGTTGAACAGTCTGACCGAGTGTAGAGGTAAATGATCGGTCGATGATCCAAAGGTGTTCTTCAGCAAAATGGCAAAGAAGATGCCGAAGAGAGTGGGAGCGAGGACACAGTCCTGTTTGACGCCACTGCGGATGTCGAAGGCATCTGACGTCGAGCCGTCATATTGAACTGTGCCTTTCATGCCGTCATGGAACGATGCTCAGGAGAATCTTCGCTAGGACTGTGAATAGCCAATCCCTGCTGACAAGGTCAAACGCCTTGGTCAGGTCTATGAAGGCCAAAAGAGGGACTTGTGGTGCTCTGTGCACTTCTCTTGCAGTTGCCTGATGGTGAAGACCATGTCAAGGGTTGATCTTTCCGAGCGAAACCCACACAGTGACTCTGGGTTCACTCTATCAGCAAGTTTCTGCAGTCTGTTCAGGAGGACGCATGCGAAGACTTTGCCTACGATGCTTAGGAGAGATATTCCTCTGTAGTTGTTACAGTCCCTTCTATCACCCTTGTTCTTGCACAAGGTAACGATGTTGGCGCCCCTCATGTCCTGAAGTACTGCTCCTTCCTCCCAGTACTAACAGAGGAGGTCGCACAGAGGTTCCCTTGGTGTGCTGTCGCCACATTTTATGATTTCTGGTTGTACTGTATGTCATCTTTCCCAGGGGCTTTTCCTGAGGACAGGCTCTCAATGGCCTTCTTCAGTTCAGCCACAGTGTGTTTTTGAAAATCGATTTTTTAAGAGATTGTTATAAAAATATATTTTTATAAGGCTTATTTTAAAATTTTTATTTTGTTGGGATTTTTTTTTTTTTAAATAATTTAAAAAAAGATAATTTTTAGAAAAAATGTTTATGAAAATCTTTTGGCAAATTGATTTTTTAAAAGATTGTTTTAGAAAAATTAAAAAAATTTTTGAACAATTATTCTTTTGAGTTTTCTTTTTTTTAGAATTATTTTTTTCAGAGATTCTTATTAAGAATATATTTTTTTACCAGAATTTTTTAAGTGAATGGTATCAAAACATATATTTTTTTGAGAATTCTTTTGAAAATGTAATCTTGTTGCTGTTTTTGTCTTTTTTAGAAGAAATATTTTTTAAGATTCTTAACAAAACATTTTTATCAGAATATTTTGGAAAATAGTTTTTTTAAAATATTGTTGTAAAAATATGTTTTATAAAAATGATTTGGAAAAATTATCTTTGTCAGTTTTTTTAACTTTAAATTTTTTTTTTTAGGGATTCATATTAAAAACTGTTTTTTCAATTAAAATCTTTTTGCAAATTGATGTTTTAAAAGGTTGTTTTAAAGTCTATTTTTGTTAGTAAAGAATCTTTTTAAAAACATATTTTGAAAATGTATTTTTTAAGAGAGTTAGAAAAACATATTTTTTAAAAGAATTATTTTAAAAATGCATTTTTGTCTTTTTAAAATATATGCTTTTTAAGATTCTTTTTAAACACATTTTTAAAGTCACCTCCATTTCCATCTTCAGAAGTTGTATACAAAACCCAAAACCAGTGTAGTTGTCACATTGTGTAAATGGTAAATAAAAAGAGAATACAATGATTTGCAAATCCTTTTCAACTTATATTTCATTGAATAGACTGCAAAGACAAGATATTTAATGTTCACACTGGAAAAGTTATTTTTTGCAAGCGACAAATACTCATCAAAGACTTATTTGGAACATTTTGCATTTGAACAGGCTTATTGGGAACAGGTAGGTGCCATGATTGGGTATAAAAGCAGCTTACATGAAATGCTCAGTCATTCACAAACAAGGACGGAGCGAGGGTCACCACTTTGTCAACAACTGCCTAAGCAAATTGTTTAAGAACAACATTTCTCAACCAGCTATTGCAAGGAATTTAGGGGTTTCACCATCTATGCTTATCTTTAAAAGGTTCAGAGAGTTTGGAGAAATCACTGCATGTAAACGATGACATTACGGACCTTGGATCTCTGAGGCGGTACCGCATCAAAACGCGACATCAGTGTGTCAAGGAAATCACCACATGGGCTCAAGAACACTTCAAAAAACCGCTGTCAGTTACTACAGTTGGTCGCTACATCTGTAAGTTAAAACTTTACTATGCAAAGCCAAAACCATTTATCAACAACACCCAAAAACGCTTTGCTGGGCCCGAGCTCATCTAATGCAAATCTGATCATCTGATGCAAAGTGGAAAAGTGTTTTGTGGTCTGACAAGTTCACATTTCAGGATGTTTTTGGAAACTGTGAACGAACAAAAAGGAAAAATAAGATCCGGACTGTACTAGGCGCAAAGTGTAAAAGACAGCATCTGTGATGGTTTGGGGGTGTATTAGTGCCCAAGCCATGGGTAACTTACGCATCTGTGAAGGCACCATTAATGCTGAAAGGTATATACAGTACATGTTTTGGAGGAACATATGTTGCCATCTAAGTAACATTATCATAGACGCCCCTGCTTATTTCAGCTGGACAATGCCAAGCCACGTGTTCCAACAGTGTGGCTTCATAGTAAGAGTGTGGGTACTAGACTAGATTGGCCTGCCTGTAGTCCAGACCTGTCTCCCATTGAAAATGTGTGGTGCAATATGAAGCCTAAAATAGCAGAAGGGAGACTGTTGAACAACTTAAGCTGTACATCAAGCAAGAATGGGAAATCATTCCACTTCAAAAATGTGTCTCTTCAGTTCCCAAACCTTTACTGAATGTTGTTAAAAGGAAAGGCCATGCAACAGTGGTAAAAATTACCCTCCGACAACCTTTTTGCAATGGGTTGCTGCCATTAAATTCTAAGTTCTTAATTATTTGAAAAACAAATTAAGTCTCTCAGTTTATTCAGGTGAATAGAAGTTGAAAAGTATTTGCAAATCATTGTATTCTCTTTTTATTTACCATTTACACAACGTGACCACTTCACTGCTTTTGGCTTTTTTAGTTTATGAAGTGTTGAGTGCAAAAATGTCCACAAAATCCTGGGTAGGAAACAAGTGTCTTTATTATGCTATCAATAAGTGTGGTATGTACACTTCAGTAATAATAGAAAACCAAAGCACATTTGACTACAAACTGCACGTCTGTGATTGCTTCAGCACATTTGGAACATCTATAAAAAAAAAAAAAAATCAATTACTCTTGCTAACAAAAACATTTACAAATCAATAAATATGAAAAAAAAAAATCCCAGTGAAGACCATTTGACACCTTTTAGTAGCTCATGTGCAAATCCTCGACAGCGGCGCTCGCGAGAAAGTTGACTATAAGGAAGGAAGGCTGAGAAACATTAAAGAATATTCAAGTCCGACAGGATTATATTTGATTCCCAAACCGTTGACACAAAGTGTTACGATAAATACGCTCTTGAACGCAACAAAAGCGGGCTAATAAAGTAAATATTTGAGTCAACTACGCCAGACAAGAACCTGCTATTATTTACAGCCTAAAAACATATACTTTTTTAATTTATTCCCTTACTTTTTAAAGAAACCAGTTCATACAAATGACATCATTCATACTAATTTCACTTTTATTTAATCAAAACCTGCATATATTGCATCTTCGCATTATTAAAATGAACAAAGTGGGCTCTTTTCACAAGAGATATCATTTTAACTTTGTGTAAAATTATTGAAAAAAATAAACATTGTGAAAAAGTATTTGAAAAAAGTTAACAGATGAATTGTAGCCAGTGTTGATCATGTTGGCATATTTACGGAGATGCTTTTGCTCAAATAAATAAATTAAGAAGTTGTTAAATAGAGTTTAAAATTATTTAAAATTTTAAAAAAATAGAGATAAATTGTAGCTAGTGTTGATAATCCTGGCATATTTACTGACATGATTTTGCTCGAATAAATAAATTAAATAGATATCAAATAATGAGGGTAAAATTATTTGAGATAAGTAAACAGATAAATGGTAGCTAGTGTTTATAATCCTGGCATATTTACTGAGATGCTTTTGTTCAAATTAATAAATCAAATAGTTATTAAAGAGCTCCCTATGTGTGACAAAACTTTCAAATGAAAAATGTGTGTAAATGAAAATACAGTTTTGTATAGTTTTAATGTGTGGATAAAAATAAGAGTTTTGTATATTTTGTGTAAATAAAAATGACTTTTTTACTATTGGAGTAGTGGCCTTTTATCGGCCCTGGTAAAGAGTTACAATTCTGCTTCGGGTTAGACAAACTTTGCAGCGTGTGGCCATTTGTTCCACGCCTGTTGCAGCAAAACCAAATCACTGACAACACTTTTCTTTTCTGTGGAGCAAACGTCTCGTTTGCGTTACCGTCAGCCATATTTTGCTCGCCGTGTGTGTGACTCTGCCTAAAGAAAATAAAAAAACATCCATTTTTGAACTGAAATGAATGAATAAAATGGAATTTTCGCCCAGGCCGAGAAGAAATCAGATGGTAAACATTTGGCAAGGTAGGCGTGGCCTGAGAGCACCGCCCTAGTGTGCAAACATGCCGATGAAAGTGATTGTACGATTATTAGTTCTACGTGATGTTTCCTCGCTCATTGCCAAGAAGATGTGCTTCAGTCAGGCGAGCATGTCGGATGCTCCCGCCGCACCCAGACGCCCGTGTCCTGCTCCATCATGGCCTCTGCTTGGTTTCCCTCCAGAGACAGCGGCGCCAGCGAAGCCTCCAGGTCGGTATTGGCGGGTGCACGCGAGCGTCGTGCTCGCTCCTCGTCCTCGTCGCTCAGGATGTCCGTCTCCTTGTCGGGGTCTTCGTACTCTTTCAGGTCGAACTGCTCCTCCACCCAGCGGTCCGTGTCGCCCGACTCCTCTGATGTCTCCCGTGCTCTGTCGGCGTCTTGAGGCAAGGCGAAGTCCCGCTCGGGCTCGCCGTCGAAAACGATGTCGGTGTCGATGGTGAAGCGGTTCCGCACCAGCTTCCTGCGTCCTAACGTCCTGGTTGGGGCCGACGCTGCCAGGAAAATCACATGATAACTTTTTGCTTCCACTCCATCTTAAAGACAGCAAAACTGACATCATACATGTGAGACATAACCTGTTTAAATGATATAAAGCATGCTCAATGTGAGACATAACCAGATCAAATGATACTGCTCAATGTGAAACATAACACGATCAAATGATATTGCTCAATGTGAGACGTAACGTGATCAAATGATATCAATCAATGTAAGACATGAGGTGATCAAATGATATTGACCAATGTGAGACATAAGGTGATCAAATGATGTTGCTCAATGTGAGACATAATGTAATCAAATTATATTGATCAACGTGAAACATAAGGTGATCAAATGATATTGATCAATGTGAGACATAAGGTAATCAAATTATGTTGCTCAATGTGACATATTTAAGGTGATCAAATTATAGTGATCACTGTGAGACATGAGGTGATCAAATGATATTTAACAATGTGAGACATAATGTAATCAAATGATATTGATCAACGTGAGACATAAGGTGATCAAATTATGTTGCTCAACGTGAGAATTTAAGGTGATCAAATTATAGTGATCACTGTGAGCATAAGATGATCAAATGATATTGATCAGTCGAGACATAAGGTGATCAAATTATGTTGCTCAATGTGAGACAAGGTAAAGAAATGATATTAATCAACGTGAGACATAAGGTAATCAATCAAATGATATTGATCACTGTGAGACATAAGGTGCTCAAATGATATTGATCATTGTGAGACATAAAGTGATCAAATGATATTGCTCAATGTGAGACATAACCTGATCAAATGACATTGATCAATGTGAGACATAACGTGATCAAATGATATTGCTCAATCAAATGATATTGACAAATGTGAGACATACGGTGATCAAATGATATTGCTCAATGTGAGACATAACATGATGAAATGATATTGCGCAATGTGAGACATAACACGATCAAATGATATTGCTCAGTGTGAGACTTAAGGTGATCAAATGATATTGATCAATGTGAGACTTAAGGTGATCAAATGATATTGATCAATGTGAGACTTAAGGTGATCAAATGATATTGATCAATGTGAGACATAACGTGGTCAAATGATATTGCTCAATGTGAGACATAACGTGATCAAATGATATTGCTCAATGTGAGACATAACATGATCAGATGATATTGCTCAATGTGAGACATAACGCGATCAAATGATATTGCTCAATGTGAGACATAACACGATCAAATGATATTGCTCAGTGTGAGACATAACGTGATCAAAATCATATTGATCAATGTAAGACAAAGCGTGCTCAAATGATATTGCTCAATGTGAGACATAATATGATCAAATGATATTGCTCAATGTGAGACATAATATGATCAAATGATATTGCTCAATGTGAGACATAACATTATCAAATGGTATTGCTCAATGTGAGACATAACATGATCAAATGATATTGCTCAATGTGAGACATAATGAGCAATATCTCATAACGATATTGCTCATTATGAGACATAACATCATCAAATGATACTGCTCGATGTGAGACATAAAATGATCAAATGATATAGCTCAATGTGAGACGTAATGTGATCAATTGATATTGCTCAATGTGAGACATAATGTGATCAATTGATAATGCTCAATATGAGACAAAATATGATCAAATATTTTCATCTACATTGAAATACATTGAAACTTCTGACGAGCTTCACGGTGGAAGAGGGGTTAGTGCGTCTGCCTCACAATACGAAGGTCCTGAGTAGTCAGGGTTCAATCCCGGGCTCGGGATCTTTCTGTGTGGAGTTTGCATGTCCTCCTTGTGAATGCGTGGGTTCCCTCCGGGAACTCCGGCTTCCTCCCACTTACAAAGACATGCACCTGGGGATAGGTTGATTGGCAACACTAAATTGGCCCTAGTGTGTGAATGTGCGTGTGAATGTTGTCTGTCTATCTGTGTTGGCCCTGCAATAAGGTGGCGACTTGTCCAGGGTGTACGCCGCCTTCCGCCCGATTGTAGCTGAAATAGGCACCAGCGCCCCCAGCGACCCCAAAGGGGAATAAGCGGCAGAAAATGGATGGATGGATGGATGGATGGATGGATGAAACTTCTGACCTTTTACTTGTCTTTTCACTTGTTATATAATGGCATCATTAGGAAGTAAGAAAATAATTGATTTGATTTTAATGAGTGTACAAAGCAAACGTCCTGACCTCAATTTGGCTCAGTGTGCCAAACACTGCACTAACAGGAAACAGATGTTTGAGCAATAACGAACTTAACAGGAAACAGATGCTTGAGCAACAACCAACTTAACAGAAGACCAAGAGTGGTTCCTAGACACGAGACACATAGCAACTGACGTCAGTCAGTAGACTGACCAATCAGATAACTACTGGCACAGGGTATATAGCTGCTGTACAACAAACTCTCAGACAGATCGCTTTGGGTTTTCCTGGTACTACTGTTCAAGTGTACTATACGATCTACGCTCTCTGCAGACTGCGTTAAATAAAATACTTCTACTCGACTCAACTCCTGCCTCCTCGAATATTTTTCCTGCTCCCGGCCTGGGTGAGACGGCACTGAAAGTGCGTCTCAACAATTTGGGGGCTCGTCCCAGAATCGAGGGAGTTGTGAGGAGAACATCGAGAGGACCATTCGGACCTAAACATTTTTTTCATGGACAAAAGAACAAAGACACTAGCCGGCACTTACAAATAAGGTAAGCAGAAACCTGTTAAAACATATTCTGCATATTGGAAACTACTAAAATAGTGTCCTGTCCTATGTACTTGTAAGAAAACATAAAAACTAAAAGAGTCAGTAGAAGTGTAAATAACTTCGATACAGGAGGAATACACAGTAACCTCGAGATTAGTGTAACTCCACCTGAGATCCGACAGGGTCCAGGAGCGGTTAGTACCGTGGCTGGGTTAGAGTCCCGGGGGTTGAGGTCCCTAAATTCTAGTTGTTGTTACGATATGAAAACTCCAAAAACGTTTGGGAAAATAGGTTTATAAACCTTGGAGAGATTGAAATATCGCTGTATAAAACTCCTCAAAACAACAAAATAGGTTGTTTTACGTGGGAAAAATGAGGGGAGAAGAAAAAATACAGTCGAAGGAAACTGCAGTTTAAAACAGAGACTGAGTAGTCTTTCGATAACAGAACTTTAAGCTAAAGAAAATACTGTGTGGGTATCGAATGTGTATGTGACACTAACTTTGTGTGTGTATTTTAAGTGTTGTTGAGGTAAGAAGGGAAGTGGGGGGAATAAGACTCTGAGTAAATCATTGTGTGAATACTCGTTGTGTGCTGGGTCTGCGGCTGATGAACTGATGGGATACCTAACGGTGCCAACGAACGTCGTTCATTCGCTACAGTTTAGGGCGGGGTGGGCGGTGAAAACCGTCCATATCTGACCAACAGACACGCAGCGAGGGCTAAACCACCCAGTTGATAAGCGAGACGTCTTATCTTTGGAGTAAACGCTGTGGTTCTTGTGATAGGACACCCAGTGTGAGACCGGACCGACCTTTAGGGCCGGCCTAGAAGCTTGTCTCTCAGAGAACCGCAGTGGGCTAACACAGCTATCTCCGGGAAGATTGTTGTCGCAATAAAACTGTGGAGCTCAGAGTCTAGTTAAAAAATGGAAGGAGAGTTTGATAGAGAAATAGATGATGATGGATGGGGCCCGGTCAGCCCATATGTCACCCTATTGACCCAAATTGGATCCACAGCTAATGCCCTAGCTGCCACATCAAAGCCAACAGATAAAGAGAAGAAAGTAACAAAAGTAAAACAAAAATTAGAACAACTTATTCAGGACATGGGGAAAACATTGGAACATATAGGGCCCTTAGGACAATTGATACTTGATAAGATGAACACAGCAGCTATAAAGAGAGATGAAGCGGAAGAGCAGGGAAAGATTGCAGGTTTGTTGCAGAAGTCCAGTTGGAGGAAAAAGGAGCGCGACTGGGAGAAGGAGCGACGGGAGTGGGCTGAACTGTTGATCTGCTGGCAAAGCACCAAACATCTACACCAAAAAGAGCTTCACTCCAAATCGGTAACTGCACCTCATGTCCCCACATGTCCTCCACCCTATGCGCCTCCAAACCACGGCATGTATCCCACATTTTACATTGAAAAAGGCACACTGAACATTGATCCGCCTGGCGGTCACCTAACCGACAAAGAATGTAGCTCGGACAAACTCTCGCTGCGCTCCATTAAATCCTCTACCCCTGCGATGATCCACCGGCGCCTCCCTTATCAGCTGTACGTAAATCACCTCAACCTATTGTAGTAACTGAGTCCGAGGAGGCTGGGTACACTGAATTTATGGATAGACAACTCAGAGAGAGATTTAAAGAAAAACAAGAAAGGTTTTCACAAGCAGTTACTAAGGGTTGATATGATGCAGCTGCGCTTCTGGGTGAGCCGTGAGATAAGAGTTGTCTTAGAAACAAGGGCATCTTTGAGCGTGTTCCGCCTTATCTCTTGGAATGTGCGTTCGCGCACACAAATAGGTGTGTGTGTGTGTGTGTGTCACATTGATAGTTTTAGACGAATGAGAATAAACACATGCCCTTATTTTGTAGAATATCACACACGACGGATGGATGGATGAGTATGATATGCAGTACAATTGGGATGACTATGATTTTCTATATATGCATTAAGTATATAGATATGGGAGGTTTTCTTAAATTTGTAGTTTTATATAAATGTTTTCTGTATTTTTTTTCATAAATTACATTCACTGTATTTATTATTTCTTTAAAATGATTGTTAAAGGACAAGGCATTAAATAACTTTGTGAAACCATTGCAATAAAGTAAAAAATAAAAATAGTGAATATTGTGTAATTTTGCTCTCAACCCAGACAGTACAGGAACTTTAAACAAAAATAAAACTTGCCATTAAAAATATAAATGAATACAATATAGATGTTTCTTGCAGCCCTTTGAGACACTAGTGATTTAGGGCTATATAAGTAAACATTGATTGATTGATTGATTGACAGGAAGTCAGAATACACAACTAACTGATAGACACAAACGATAGTCTCATTAACTTATAGATAAGCCAACACTTGTGCAGTTCAAAGGATTCTTAGATAATCTTTAGTTGATTTAGAAAAGCTACTTAAATATACATAAAATAATGCGTATAAATCGTTGAAATAGGGGTATTGATTAACATTTAATGGGATAATTGATGTTGTGGTTTCAAAACGTGATATGCATGATTGGGCTGAGCAGGATGACGATGATAAGACGGATGACAGAGTAACAAGGAAACGACTCCTTAAAAGTCAAAAGAACCGAAAGGACAAAAATCAGCTAAAGTATATTCAGCAGTGGGTGACCTTCCTTTTGAGTTCCAGCAGGCGGAGAAAAGAATCCGCAACAGATAAGAGACCAGACAGATGGACTCCGATGGTGGACAACGCGATGCTTCAAGGTCAATCCGGGGTGGAAACTGTTTCGCCTGTGCCCACAGCTGGACGCCCAGAAGGGGATACAAACAGACCTCTGCTGGACATAAGTGTCAATGGACAATGTTATCAGTTCGTGATTGACACTGGTGCCACCCACTCATTTCTGAATGCAAAGGTGCCAAAGAAACTGTGTGCTTCCCTTCTGAAGGTCAAAGGCTTCGCTGAGGTCACAAGAAGGTTACCTGTCACCAAACCGCTTCCGGTTCAAATTGCTGGACACACACTGAAGCACCCCTTCGTGGTCGACCTGAACACACCGTGCCTGCTTGGTAATGACCTGCTTTACAAACTGTGCCCTGACATTCAATATCGCACAGAAGGGACCTTCCTGTTGTTACCTGACGGTACAACCACCAAGCTGCGGCACCACTATCAAGGCACCTCCATGAGCATGGGCTCATACCACAGCCTGGAGCACCAAACATGGCTGGCGCCTACTGAGTACCCCAACTCCTGCTGCAACTGTTCTATCAGTGAAAACCCTGGCTGACTGAGCTGTTTCCGTGTGCACCACCACCCAACCCGCCATTTGTTATGATCACAAGTAGACGACATATCAGGAGGCCTTTGACTCCTTTTTATATATATATACATATATGTTGGAACTCAAGGTGTGGCTACTCACGTTGACATATCTGTGCAACAACTAGCATGGTGTAAGATAGACACCAATACAGTCCCACATTGTTCCCTTGCTCTCTGTCCCCCCCTACGGAAACTAAAGACTTAGGTCCAATGATGAAACCACACAAATACCACATTATTAATTGTTTCAGTTGTCTGTTAAACACATAGCTATGGGCTGCACTTTGGACACTGCGGCTGTAGGCTACAAGGAGCTAGCAGCTACACAACAGCTGAGCTAAAACTACACATGACATTTAAGCATATCAAATAATTATAGTTGCTTATTACATGCACAAAGTAGTCAAGACAGAAGTCTAATAGAAAGTATTCGGTAACAAACGTGTCCGCATCATTCAACTTTCTACAACATGAGCTTGACTTAACGAATTAATGCGGCCACCAGGTGTGGTAGAATGTCAAATTACTATTGCAAAAGCATCCGCCATAAGGTTGGTGTTTTTCTAGCATTCGTGTCAACATAAATATAAGCATATTTTGTCGCCTTCACCAGGTTGAATAATTTACTTGACTATCAGCTAAACTTTTTCTTAGATGTTTCTGAAAGTAAAAGTATTACAAACACCTTTGATGTCACTTCTTAAGGCCAGTAAGTCCAAACTACAGGTAGTCCGGAGAGTCGTTTCCTTCTTAGGCAGACAGATCTCACAGGAAGGGTCCGGTTTATCACCAGAACACAGGGACACGATCCTACACCACCCTAAACCCAAAACAGTTAAAGACATGCTTTCTTTCCTTGGGCTTACGGGCTACAGCAGGAATTATGTCGCTAACTACACAGGCCTTACGTCATCCCTTCGGGACCTCGTTCGCGAACACGGCATGCAAAAACTGTCTGCACAGCTTAATTGGACTACGGAAGCTGAGGTTTCGTTTATATCCCTCAAACAGCAACTTTCCCATGCGGCTGAACTTGCGATCCCCGACTACTCCTCCACCTTCTATCTTGATGTTTCTGGTACATCACACTGTGTCAACGGTGTGCTGTTCAAGAAAAAAGGGGGAGAGAGGAAAATATTGATGTACATCAGTACGATGCTCGACAGCATGGAAAAACGTCACCCAACGTGCACACAACATGTCGCGGGAATAGCAAAAATCATACAAAAAACAGCACACATTGTCATGGACCACCCACTGCACGTTCTAACCACTCACAGCGTTGTGGCATACGTCAATTCTGCAACATTCACGCTCACAGCGCTCAGACAGAGGCGACTAGCGAAAGTACTAGAAGCGCCAAACCTGACATTTAAACATGAGGGGGTTAACATGGCAGACCAAATGGGTACAGGTACACCACATCTATGTGCAGACAAGGTTCAGAAAGAGGAAAAAGTCAGACCAGACTTACAGGCAGAATCATTTGAGGGAGGAAGAAACTTGTACACAGATGGGTGTTGTTTCCGACATGAAAAACAAGGCCTAATCTCAGCCTATGCTGTAGTGGAAAAAACAGAATCAGGCGTAAAAACAGTTGTTGCGGACAAAATTGAGGGACCCCAGTCAGCACAGAGAGCAGAAATAATTGCTGTAATCAAAGCGTTGAAAGCAGGAGAGGACCAGGTAATCAACATTTACACTGACTCAGCTTATGCAATAGGGGCGGTACACATAGAATTGCCACAATGGCAAAGAACAGGATACCTTACGGCGTCCAACAAACCCATTAAGCATGAGGCAGGGATGAAAGAACTAGCGGAAGCACTGATGTTACCACAAAAGGTAGCCGTAATCAAATGTAAGGGTCATGAGAAAACACACTCGCACACGAAAATAGGAAATGACGCGGCTGATGCAGCTGATGTACATAATATGATGATGCTCTGCTCTGACACTGACACAACCCCAGATACCGATAGGGAACTTGTACATGTAAAAACGGAACAGAGTAAAACTTCACCGGAGGAGAAATCACTATGGCTGGCCAGAGACTGCACAAAAACCGACGATTTGTGGTGAAGTCCAGATGGCCGGACTGTGCTACCACCTGGAATAAAAAACATAGCACTAACTGAGGCGCACGGAGTGGGACATGTCGGGGCTGCACAGATGCAGAGAAAGCTCGAAAATTGGTGGCACCCATTTTTGAAAGATATGCGTAAATATCATGTACATACTTGCCCTGAATGCACCATGTATAATGCACGACCAACAGTCAGACCGCATCCTGGACGTTTCCCTCTCGAGACGAAAACAGGGAAAGAAATCATCATAGATTACACAGATATGGTGAAATCAGTAAAAAGGTACAGGTATATGTTGGTATGTGTGGATGCGTATTCAGGTTGGCCAGAGGTACTCCCTACAAAAAGGGAAGACAGTAAGACAGTGGTGAAGTTTTTGGTAAACCAGTATATCCCCAGACATGGTTTTCCTGAGAAAATCCGATCAGATAATGGTACACATTTCAAAAACCATGATCTGCAAACGGTTGAAGAAATGCTGGGGTTGAAACACAGGTTTGGTTCGGTCTACCACCCACAATCCCAAGGAAAGGTTGAAAGAATGAACCAAACACTCAAATCTAAATTGGCAAAAATCTGTGCACAGACCAAAATGAATTGGCTAGATGTGCTACCCCTTGCCCTCATGTCTGTTCGAAGCTCAATAAACCAAAGTACGGCCTTTACTCCCTTTGAGCTGACCACAGGCAGGAGGTTTCCAGGGCCCCAGTCCAAGCTTATTGGAATCAAAGGTGATGATCAGTCATTAACCCACACGCAGTATTTCCATGCTTTACAAGCCCTTGTTGCAGAGTATGCCAAGCAGGTGGGGGAGAGAAACAAGGAAGACACAGCGACCCCAAGCACAGAGTGGGTCCTACTGAAGGTGCTCAAGCGAAAGTGGACCGAACCCAGGTGGACGGGTCCATATCGAGTGACTGAACGCACCTCGCATGCTGTTCGGCTGAACGGCAAGGGAGACACGTGGTTCCACTGGAGCCAGTGTGCAGCGGCGGACGCCCCTGCACGCACGTTGAGAGGGACACGTACCGAGTTACGTGAACAACAACAACAACGGGAGAAGACCACCAATCAACAAGGGGCAGAATAATCCCCTGGTGGCATCAGGGTGAGGTAGTCTACCCAAAATCCCTGTGGGAGGAGGTGAAATAGCGCTCCTCTCCTACACGTGGTGTGCCAAACCACCAACCAGATTCGTCGAGGGACCAAGAAGATCGTGACAACCATCGACCTCCTTATTCTCTGTTGGTTTGGGGTACTCATGGTCTTTCTTTGGGCCCTGATACATCTGTCCATCACGGGTACAACTCAAGTTTAAGGTGCCACTAAGTATTAGTACTTAGTCGAATTTTTAAGTAAATATTATACGATGTTTTGATTTGTGATCTCTTTAATAGAGATCAAAAGGGGGATTAATGAGTGTACAAAGCAAACGTCCTGACCTCAATTTGGCTCAGTGTGCCAAACACTGCACTAACATACTTCTACTCGACTCAACTCCTGCCTCCTCGAATTGTTTTCCTGCTCCCGGCCTGGGTGAGACGGCACTGAAAGTGCGTCTCAACAATTTGTTGCAGTGATTTTTAGCAGGAGTGCACTAGAACGTCAATTCAAATTCAATTCGCTATTCTTATTTTAACAGATTCTAAATCAATACATAATTCTCAAAAAAATATATATATTTTATTGAATCTTTTACAAAATTCCTATAACATATATACCTGTAATTATATACTGTTTATATAATTCTCTTTCAAAAATTTTTTTTTTTGCTCTTTTAGAACAATTTTTTTTTCTTATAATTAATAATTATTTTTTTTAATATTCTTATTACAACAAACGTATTTTTTTTAGAAGAATTAATGTTTTTAAGAAAAGATCAGAATAAAAAATAAGAACAAGTAATTAAAATGTTTTATATTTTATAAGAATAATTTTGAAACTGTTTTTTTTGTAATTTTTAGAATAATATTTTTTTGAAGATTTTTCAATTTTTTATGAACATATTTAGAAAATTGGTTCTTATTCAAAATTAGAGATGTCCGATAATCGCTTCTTTTTTTTTTTAACCGATATCCGATATTGTCCAACTCTTAATTACCGATACCGATATTAACCGACACCGATATATACAGTCGTGGAATTTACACATTATTATGCCTAATTTTGTTGTGATGCCCCGCTGGCTGCATTAATCAATGTAACAAGGTTTTCAAAAAAAAATTTGCTCAATTCATGGAAAAAAATGCCAACATCATACTGCCATATTTATTATTGAAGTCACAAAGTGCATTATTTTTTTTTGCATGCCTCAAAACAGCAGCTTGAAACTTGGGACACGCTCTCCCTGAGATAAACTATGAGGAGGTTGAGGTGGGCAGGGTTGAGGTGGGGGATAAGGGGGTATCTGCGGTGTATATTGTAGCGTCCTGGAAGAGTTAGTGCTGCCAGTAATTCTGGGTATTTATTCTGTTGTGTTTATGTTGTGTTACGGTTCGGATGTTCTCCCAAAATGTGTTTGTCATTCTTGTTTGGTATGGGTTCACAATGTGCCGCATATTTGTAACATTGATAAAGTTGTTTATACGGCCACTCTCAGTGAGACCTGTATGGCTGTTGCATAAAGCCATAGATATTATGTGATTTTGCAGGCACGCAAAGGAAGTGCCTACAAGATTAAATGGTGCTCTGTATTTCTCCTTAATTCCGTGTACACAGCGGCACTTTACAAAGTCACAAGTTTTTACTTTTTGAAACAGATACCGATAATTTCCGATACTAGATTTTAAAAGCATTAATCGGCCGATATCGGCAGTCCGATATTATCGGACATCCCTATTCAAAATAAATGTTTTAGAAGAATTATTCTAAATAAGATTCCTAAAAAATATATAAGAATATTGATTCCAATTTTAAAATGTTTTTCTTTTTAAAGATTATTATTTAAAAAATATACCTATACCAATATCTGATCAAGGCCATATCCCAGGGAAAACAGGGGGCATGGACTCGCTGGGAGAATACCATACAAAGAGTCATAACCTGGTCTAACATCTGGCGAACTCAGATTCCTCGTAAGGGCAGCGTATGACACACTGCCATGCCCTCGAAACCTCGCCCAGTGGTTCAGAAGTGAGGGTAAGTAAGTGTTCCCTGTTTAGCAAAGACAATACAGGACTCAAACTAAAATTGGCAGAGCTGTTGGAGAGCTGCAGAGTCCTAATCCCACCTAATACCAACCTCGTCACGTCCGTTGTGTCCTGAGCAAGACACTTCACCCTTGCTCCTGATGGGTGCTGGTTGGCGCCTTGCATGGCAGATCCCTCCATCAGTGTGAATGTGTGTGGGAATGGGTAAATGTGGAAGTAGTGTCAAAGCGCTTTGAGTACCTTGAAGGTAGAAAAGCGCTATACAAGTACAACCCATTTATCATTTATTATCATTTATATATATATATATATATATATATATATATATATATATATATATATATATATATGGGCTTCACGGTGGCAGAGGGGTTAGTGCGTCTACCTCACAATACGAAGGTCCTGGGTTCGAATCCAGGCTCGGGATCTTTCTGTGTGGAGTTTGCATGTTCTCCCCGTGAATGCGTGGGTTCCCTCCGGGTACTCCGGCTTCCTCCCACTTCCAAAGACATGCACCTGGGGATAGGTTGATTGGCAACACTAAATTGGCCCTAGTGTGTGAATGTTGTCTGTCTATCTGTGTTGGCCCTGCGATGAGGTGGTGACTTGTCCAGGGTGTACCCCGCCTTCCGCCTGATTGTAGCTGAGATAGGCGCCAGCGCCCCCCGCAACCCCAAAAGGGAATAAGCGGTAGAAAATGGATGGATGGATATATATATATATATATATTAATGACATTAAACAATGTATGTCCGCTAACTTTTTGCAACTCAACGCCAAAAAAACGGAAACGCTGATTATCGGTCCTGCTAGACACCGACCTCTATTTAATATTACAACTTTAACATTTGACAACCAAACAATTAAACAAGGCGACTCGGTAAAGAATCTAGGTATTATCTTCGACCCAACTCTCTCTTTTGAGCCACACATTAAAAGCGTTACTAAAACGGCCTTCTTTCATCTCCGTAATATCGCTAAAATTCGCTCCATTCTGTCCACTAAACACGCTGAAATCATTATCCATGCGTTTGTCAGTAACGTATTATTTTCGGGTCTCCCCATGTCTAGCATTAAATGATTACAGTTAGTACAAAATGCGGCAGCTAGACTTTTGACAAGATCAAGAAAGTTTGATCATATTACGCCTATACTGGCTCACCTGCACTGGCTTCCTGTGCACTTAAGATGTAACTTTAAGGTTTTACTACTTACATATAAAATACTACACGGTCTAGCTCCAGCCTATCTTGCCGATAGTATTGTACCATATGTCCCGGCAAGAAATCTGCGTTCAAAGGACTCCGGCTTATTAATGATTCCCAAAGCCCAAAAAAAGTCTGCGGGCTATAGAGCGTTTTCCATTCGGGCTCCAGTACTATGGGATGCCCTCCCGGTAACAGTTCGAGATGCCACCTCAGTAGAAGCATTTAAGTCTCACCTTAAAACTCATTTGTATACTCTAGCCTTTAAATAGACTCCCTTTTTAGACCAGTTGATCTGCCGTTTCTTTTCTTTTTCTCCTATGTCCCACTCTCCCATGTGGAGGGGGTTCGGTTCGATGGCCATGGATGAAGTACTGGCTGTCCAGAGTCGGGACCCAGGATGGACCGCTCGCCTGTGTATCGGCTGGGGACATCTCTGCGCTGCTGATCCGCCTCCGCTTGGGATGGTTTCCTGCTGGCTCCGCTGTGGACGGGACTCTTGCTGCTGTGTTGGATCCGCTTTGGACTAAACTCTCGCGGCTGTGTTGGTTCCACTATGGATTGAACTTTCACAGTATCATGTTAGACCCGCTCGACATCCATTGCTTTCAGTCCCCAAAAGGGGGGGGGGTTGCCCACATATGTGGTCCTCTCCAAGGTTCTCATAGTCATCATTGTCACCGACGTCCCACTGGGTGTGAGTTTTCCTTGCCCTTATGTGGGCCTACCGAGGATGTCGTAGTGGTTTGTGTTGTGGTAAGTGCAGCCCTTTGAGACACTAATGATTTAGGGCTATATAAGTAAACATTGATTGATTATGTATATATATATATATATATATATATATATATATATATATATATATATATATATATGTATATATATATATATATATATATATATATATATATATATATATATGTATATGTATATATATATATATAGATTATATATATATACACACATATACATATATGTATACACACATATGTATATATATATATATATATATATATATATATAAATATTCTAAAGAATCATGATTTTTTTATTCCTGATTAGAAATATGTTTTCTAATTAAGAAAAATCTATTAAATCTTTTTTTAATAAGAATATTTTGAAAATTGATTCTTATTCTTATAATAATATATTTTTTGAGATTATTATATTCTTTATAATAATTTTGATAATAAAGATTAAAAAAAAATTATAAAAAAAAATGTTTTTCTTTTATTCGAAGAATACATGTTTTAAAAGTGTATTATAAAAAAAGGGAATATTTTTTCTAAATAAGACAAAAACATGTTTTTATTCAGAATCAAATTCCAAAAAGATTCTTATTAAAAAAGAAACAACCTCAAAAAGATTTTTATGAAAATCTTTTGAAAATGGAATCTTACTGAAAAAAAAAACTAAGACCAGAAAAGTCATGAATAACTGGTCACTTTTTGGGGGAAACAGAATCTAAGGGTCCCACTCTGCTGTGTCTTCTTATACTCTGGCAGACGGGCTGTTTCTGAAGCCATTGACCGTACACAGTTGGAACGATGAGCTCCATTCCCGGACAGTCCCATAATCATGTGTTTATGAGCAGCAACTGTATTAATATGACAAGGCTGGCGTGCTGCTGAGCCGCATGAGGACAGAGATAGCTTACCTGCACGGTTGATGACGGGCCGAGCGCCCTTCAGAGCACACAGACGCTTCCCTCCGAAGGGCACGTACTGCTGGCTGAGGGGCAGACTCTCCGTCTTCAGCAGCTGCCGGCGGTGCTTCTCTCGCAGGATGGAGTGCACCGTCTTCAGCAAGTCCTTGCGGCTCTCTGCTGAGCTGAGGGACACACGATGGCGCCCAACACAGTTAGCACAATGGCGCTAAAGAGGACACAAGATGGCACTAAAGAGGACACAAGATGACGGTAAAGACACTAAAAAGGACAAAAGATGGCACTAAAGATACTAAAGAGGACACAAGATGGCGATAAAAGATGGCGGTAAAGACACTAAAGAGAACACACAATGGCGCTAAAGATGCTAAAGAGGACACAAGATCGCGGTAAGGACGCTAAAGAGGACAAAAGATGGCGCTAAAGAGGATACAAGATGTCAGTAAAGATGCTAGAGAGGACACAAGATGGCGATAAGGCATACTTGCCAACCCTCCCGATTTTACCGGGAGACTCCCGAATTTCAGTGGCCCTCCCGAAAATCTCCCGGGGCAACCCTTCTCCCGAATTCCTCCCGATTTCCACCCAGACATTATTATTAGGGCCTTTAGCGTCCTCTCTCACCTGAAGCCTTTACCCCTTAACAGCCGCATGCTGACCGGAGGAGACAGACTGTCGTCACGTCCGCTTTTCCTCCATACAGACAGCGTGCCGGCCCAGTCACATAACATCTACGGCTTTTCACACACACAAGTGAATGCGATCCATATTTGGTCAACAGCCATACAAGTCACACTTAGGGTGGCCGTATAAACAACTTTAACACTGTTACAAATATGCGCCACACTGTGATCCCACACCAAAACAAGAATGACCAACAAATCCGCACCGTAACACAACATAATCACAACAGAACAAATACCCAGAAACCGTTGCAGCACTAACTCTTCCAGGACCTACAATATACACCACCCGCTACACCAAAAAACCCCAACCCCAACCACCACCACCCCACCCCGGAGGCGTGGTTGGGGGCGTGGTTAAGAGGGGAGGAGTATATTTACAGCGACAATTCCCCAACTTGAGTATTTCATATGTGTATATATATATATATATATATATATATATATATATATATATATATATATATATATATATATATATATGTGTGTGTGTGTGTATGAAATACTTGACTTTCAGTGAATTCTAGCTATATATATTTATTTTATTATATACAAATAAAAGAAATAGTTGAATTTCAGACGGCACCTATCAAACACACAGTAATAAAAACACAGTTGTTCTACTAACTGTACTCAATAACCAGGCGAGGTGATGAAGTTACGTCTCTTTACTGTGGGCTTCAGAACAGACTCCCTCACTTGCCGTCAGGTACGCAACACCACGTAAATCGTTGGCCAATTAAAAAGCAACCCCATAACGCTATAGCCAACATTCACCAGGAGGTGGCAACAGACAACATAGATCACTCTATTACAGACGGCGTCGTCATGGCTTTAACTTACTTCCTTGTTCTTCTGCTTCGCCTCCTTGTGTGTGCAGTTTTTTATTAAAATCTGTAGATGTTGTAACATGATTGGGCAGGCAAGCGTTTTATATAGTGGGAAAAAGGACGTGAAAACAGGCTGTCCCCACTCAGGACCGTTGCCCGCATAGAGCTGGAGGGGGCGTGGCCTCCAGCTCCGTTGAATTTCGGGAGAAAATTTCTTCTGGGAGGTTTTCGGGAGAGGCCCTGAATTCCGGGAGCCTCCCGGAAAATCCGGGAGGGTTGGCAAGTATGTACTGAGGACACAAGACGAAGCTAAAGATGCTCAGGAGGACACAAAACAGTGGTAAAGACACTAAAGAGGACAATAAAGAGGGTGGGTTTGGTGGTTGCGGGGGTGTATATCGTATAAATAAGGCGGTAAAGATGCTAAAGAGGACACAAGATGGTGGTAAAGACGCTGAAGAGAACACAAGATGGCTCTAAAGATGACACAAGATAGCGGTAAAGATGCTGAAGAGGACACAAGATGGTGGTAAAGGTGCTAAAGAGGACACAAGATGGCGGTAAAGATGCAAAAGAGGACATAACATGGCGGTAAAGAGGACACAAAATGGTGGAAAGGACGGTAAAAAGGACACAAGATGGCGGTAAAAATGCCTGAGAGGACAAAAGATGGCGGTAAGGATACTAAAAAGGATGGCGCTAAAGAGGACACACGATGAATATAAAAATGCTAAAGAGGACACAAGTTGGCGCTAAAGACGACACAAGATTGCGGCAAAGACGCTGAAGAGGACACAAGACAGCGCTAAAGATGCTAAAGAAGAGAAAAGATGGTGATGCAAATGCTAAAGAGGACATAAGATGGCAGCAAAGATGTTAAAGAGGACACAAGAAGGCGCTAAAAATGCTAAAGAGGACAACAAAATGGTGGTAAATACACTAAAGAGCTAAAGAGGACACAAGATGCTGGTAAAGACGCTAAGGATGAATGGAGATGGTGGTAAAGACGCTAGAAGACACAAGATGTTTGTAAAGACGCTAAAGATGAAAATAGATGGAAGTAAAGACGCTAAAGAGGAAACAAGACTACGGTAAAGACAGTGAGAGGACACAAGATTGCGGTAAAGACAGTGAAGAGAACACAAGATGGGGCTAAAGATGCTAAAGAGAACACAAGATTGGGGTAAAGACAGTGAAAAGAACACAAAATAGGGTAAAGACGCTCAAGAGGACACAATACAACAAAGATGCTAAAGAGGACAGTACATGACAGTAAAGATGCTTAAAAGGACACAAAAATGTCAGTAAAGACACTAAAGCGGACAAAGAGATGGTGGTAAAGAGACAAAAGAAAACACAAGATGGTGGTAAAGATGCTAAAGAGGACACAAGATGACATAAAGACGCTAAAGAAGACGCTAAAGAAGACACAAAGTGGCGGTAAAGACGCAAAAGAGGACACAAGATGGCGGTAAAGAGGACACGCGGTGGAGCTAAAAATGCTACAGACGACAAAAAGGCGGTAAAAAGGACACAAGATGACGCTAAAGAGGACACAAGATGGCAGTAAAGAAGCTAGAGAGGACACAAAATGGCGGTAATGACGTTAAAACGGACACTAGATGGCGCTAAAGAGGACACACAATGAAGCTAAAAATGCTAAAGAGGACATAAGTTTGCACTAAAGAGGACACTAGATGAGGCTGAAGACGCTAAATAGGACACAAGATGGTGCTAAAGATGGTAAGACAACACAAAAGGGTGGTAAAGATACTAAAGAGGAATGGAGATGGTGGTAAAGAGGCTGAAGACAATACAAGAGAGCGATAAAGACGCTTAAGAGGACAAAAGATGGCAATAAAGATGCTAAAGAGGACACACAATAGCAGTAGAGACGCTAAAGAGGACACAAGATGGTGGTAAAGACACTAAAGAGGACACAAGATGGCGGAAAAGATGCTAAATAGGACACAAGATGGCGCTGAAGATGATAAAGAGGACTCAAAATGGTGGTAATGATGCTAAAGAAGACACAAGATGGCGGTAAAGATGCAAAAGAGGACATAAGTTGGCTATAAAAAGGACACAAAATGGTGGTAAGATGTTAAAGAGGACACAAGATGGCGGTAAAGATGCAAAAGAGGACATAAGATGGCTGTAAAAAGGACACAAAATGGTGGTAAGGACCCTAGAAAGGACACAACATGGCGGTAAAGATGCTAAAGAGGACAAAAGATGGCGGTAAAAAGGACACAAAATGGTGGTAAGGACGGTAAAAAGGACAAAAGATGGCGGTAAAGATGCCTAAGAGGATAAAAGATGGCGGTAAGGACGCTAAAAAGGACACAAGATGGCAGTAATGACGTTAAAACGGACACTAGATGGCGCTAAAGAGGACACACAATGAATATAAAAATGCTAAGGAGGACACAAGATGGCGCTAAAGACGCTAAAGAGGACACAAGATGGTGGTTAAGAGGCTAAAGAAGACACAAAATAGTTGTAAAGACACTAAAGAGGAATGGAGATGGTGGTAAATACGCTAAAGAAGACACAAAATGATTGTAAAAATGCTAAAGAGGACACTAGATGGCGGTAAAAACGCTAAAGAGGACACAAGATGGCAGTAAAGACACTAAAGAGGACACAAGATGGTCGTAAAGACACTAAAGAGGACACAAAATGGCGGTAAAGACACTAAAGAGGACACAAGATGGCGGAAAATATGCTAAAGAGGGCAAAAAATGGTGGTAAAGATGCTAAAGAGGACACAAGATGGCGCTAAAGATGCTAAAGAGGGCACAAAATGGTGGTAAATACACTAAAAAGGACAAAAAATAGTGGTAAAGACGCTAAGGATGAATGGAGATGGTGGTAAAGATGCTAGAGGACACAAGATGGCAGTAAAGACACTAAAGAGGACACAAGATGGTGGTAAATACAGTAAAGAGGACACAAGATGGCGCTGAAGATGCTAAAGAGGACACAAAATGGTGGTAAAGACACTAAAGAAGAATGGAGATGGTGGTAAAGACGCTAAAGAGGACACAAGATGTTTGTAAAGATGCTAAAGAGGACACTAGATGGCGGTAAAATTGCTAAAAAGGACACAAGATGGCAGTAAAGACACTAAAGAGGACACAAGATGGTGGTAAAGACACTAAAGAGGACACAAGATGGCGGTAAAGACACTAAAGAGGACACAAGATGGCGGAAAAGATGCTAAATAGGACACAAGATGCGCTGAAGATGATAAAGAGGACTCAAAATGGTGGTAATGATGCTAAAGAGGACACAAGATGGTGGTAAAGATGCAAAAGAGTACATAAGATGGCTATAAAAAGGACACAAAACGGTGGTAACGATGCTAAAGAGACACAAGATGGTGGTAAAGATGCAAAAGAGGACATAAGATGGCTGTAAAAAGGACACAAAATGGTGGTTAGGACCCCAGAAAGGACACAACATGGCGGTAAAGATGCTAAAGAGGACAAAAGATGGCGGTAAAGAGGACACAAAATGGTGGTAAGGACGGTAAAAAGGACAAAAGATGGCGGTAAAGATGCCAAAAAGGACAAGAAAATGGACACACGATGGCAGTAATGACGTTAAAACGGACACTACATGGCGCTAAAGAGGACACACAATGAATATAAAAATGCTAAAGGGGACACAAGATGGCGCTAAAGACACTAAAGAGGACACAAAATTGTGGTAAAGAAACTAAAGAGGAATGGAGATGGTGGTAAATACGCTAAAGAGGACACAAGATGTTTATAAAAATGCTAAAGAGGACACTAGATGGCGGTAAAAACGCTAAAGAGGACACAAGATGGCAGTAAAGACACCAAAGAGGACACAAGATGGTGGTAAAGACACTAACGAGGACACAAAATGGCGGTAAAGACGCTAAAGAGGACAGAAGATGGCGGATAAGATGCTAAAGAGGACACAAAATGGTGGTAAAGATGCTAAACAGGACACAAGATGACGCTAAAGATGCTAAAGAGGGCACAAAATGGTGGTAAATACACTAAAAAGGACACAAGATAGTGGTAAAGACGCTAAGGATGAATGGAGATGGTGGTAAAGACGCTAGAGGACACAAGATGGCAGTAAAGACGCTAAAGAGGACATTAGATGGCAGTAAAGACACTGAAGAGGACACAAAATGAGGGTGAAGACACTAAAGAGGACACAACATAGCAGTAAAGACGCTAAAGAGGACACAAGATTGCAGTAAAGACAGTGAAGAGAACACAAGATGGCGCTAAATATGCTAAAGAGAACACAAGTTTGCGGTAAAGACGCTCAACGGGACACAAGACAACAAAGATGCCAAAGAAGACACTACATGGCACTAAAGATGCTTAAAAGGACACAAGACGGCAGTAAAGACACTAAAGCGGACAAAGAAATGGTGGTAAAGACACTGAAGAAGACACAAGATGGTGGCAAAGACACTAAAGAGGACGCAAGATGGCGGTAAAGATGCTAAAGAGGACACAAGATGACGTAAAGACGCTAAAGAAGACACAAGGTGGCGGTAAAGACGCTAAAGAGGACACAAGATGGTGATAAAGAGGACACACGATGGAGCTACAAATGCTACACAGGACAAGAAGGCGGTAAAGAGGACACAAGATGACGCTAAAGAGGACACAAGATGGCAGTAATGAAGCTACAGAGGACACAAGATGGCGGTAATGACATTAAAACGGACACTAGATGGCGCTAAAGAGGACACACGATGAAGCTAAAAATGCTACAGAGGCCACAAGTTTGCGCTAAAGAGGACACAAGATGAAGCTAAAGATGCTAAATAGGACACAAGATGGTGCTAAAGATGGTAAAACAAACACAAATGGTGGTAAAGATACTAAAGAGGAATGGAGATGGTGGTAAAGACGCTAAAGAGGACACTAAATTGCGGTAAAGAGGCTGAAGACAACACAACACAGCGATAAAGACGCTTAAAAGGACACAAGATGGCAATAAACATGCTAAAGAGGACACAAGATAGCAGTAAACACGCTAAAGAGGACACAAAATAGCGCCAAAGATGCTAAAAAGGACACAGGATGGTGGTAATGACGCTAAAGAGGACACAAGATGTTTGTAAAGATGCTAAAGAGATGGCGATAAAAACGCTAGAAGGACACAAGATGGCAATAAAGACACTAAAGAGGACACAAGATGGTGGTAAAGACACTAAAGTGGACACAAGATGGCGCTAAAGATGCTAAAGAGGACAAAACATGGTGGTAAAGACACTAAATAAGAATGGAGATGGTGGTAATGACGCGAAAATGGACACAAGATGTTTGTAAAGATGCTAAAGAGGACACTGGATGGCGATTAAAACGCTAAAAAGGACACAAGATGGCAGTAAAGACACTAAAGAGGAAGAAGATGGTGGTAAATACAATAAAGAGGACAATAGATGGCGGTTAAGACACTAAAGAGGACAATGGATGGCGGTAAAGACACTAAAGAAGACACAAGATGGCGGAAAAGATGCTAAAGAGGACACAAGATGGCGCTAAAGATGCTAAATAGGACACAAGATGATGCTAAAGAGGACACAGGGTGGCAGTAAAGAAGCTACAGAGGACACAAGACGGCGGTAATGACGTTAAAATGGACACTAGATGGCGCTAAAGAGGACACACGATGAAGCTAAAAATGCTAAAGAGGACACAAGTTTGCGCTAAAGAGGACACAAGATGAAGCTAAAGATGCTAAATAGAACACAAGATGGTGCTAAAGATGGTAAAAAGGACAAAAAATGGGGGTATAGATACCAAAGAGGAATGGAGATGGTAAAGACGCTAAAGAGGACACAAAATTGCGGTAAAGAGGCTGAAGACAACACAAGACAGCGATAAAGATGCTTAAGAGGACACAAGATGGCAATAAAGATGCTAAAGAGGACACAAGATAGCAGTAAAGACGCTAAAGAGGACACACGATGGCACTAAAGATGCTAAAAAGGACACAGGATGGTGGTAAAGACGCTAAAGAGGACACAAAGTAGTGGTAAAGACACTAAAGAGGAATGGAGATGGTGGTAAAAACGCTAAAAAGGACACAAGATGGCAATAAAGACACTAAAGAGGACACAAGATGGTGGTAAAGACACTAAAGAAGACACAAGATGGCGCTGAAAATGCTAAAGAGGACAGAAGATGGTGGTAAAGACACTAAGGAGGAATGGAGATGGTGGTAAAGACGCTAAAATGGACACAAGATGTTTGTAAAGATGCTAAAGACGACACTAAATGGCGATAAAAACGCTAAAAAGGACACAAGATGGCAGTAAAGACACTAAAGAGGACACAAGATGGTGGTAAAGTCACTAAAGAGGACACAAGATGGCGGTAAAGACACTAAAGAGGACACAAGATGGCGGAAAAGATGCTAAAAAGGACACAAGATGGCACTGAAGATGCTAAAGAGGACACAATATGATGCTAGAGAGGACACAACATGGCAGTAAAGAATCGAGAGAAGACACAAAATGGCGGTAATGAAGCTAAAAATGCTAAAGAGGACACAAGTTTGCGCTAAAGAGGACACGAGATGAAGCTAAAGACGCTAAATAGGACACAAGATGGTGCTAAAAATGGTAAAGACGACACAAAAGAGTGGTAAAAATACTAAAGAGGAATGGAGATGGTGGTAAAGACTCTAAAGAGGACACAAGATTGCGGTAAAGAGGCTGAAGACAACACAAGAAAGCAATAAAGACGCTTAAGAGATGCCAAAGATGCCAAAAGATGCCAAAGAGGACACAAGATAGCGGTAAAGACGCTAAAGAGGACACAAGATGGCGCTAAAGACGACACAGGATGGTGATAAAGACGCTAAAGAGGACACAAGATGGCGGTTAAGCCGCTAAAGAGGACACAAAATTGTGGTAAAGACACTAAAGAGGAAAGGAAATGGTGGTAAAGACGCTAAAGAGGACACTAGATGGCGGTAAAAACGCTAAAAAGGACACTAGATGGCTGTAAAAACGCTAAAAAGGACACAAGATGGCAGTAAAGACACTAAACAGGACACAAGATGGTGGTGAAGACACTAAAGAGGACACAAGATGGCGGTAAAGACACTAAAGAAAAATATGCTAAATAGGACACAACATGGCGCTGAAGATGATATAGAGGACTCAAAATGGTGGTAATGATGCTAAGGCGGACACAAAATGGCAGTAAAGATGCAAAAGCGGACATAAGATGGCTGTAAAAAAGACACAAAATGGTGGTAAGGACCCTAAAAAGGACACAAGATGGCGGTGAAGATGCTAAAGAGGACAAAAGATAGCGGTAAAGAGGACACAAAATGGTGGTAATGACGGTAAAAAGGACACAAGATGGCGGTAAAGATGCCTAAGAGGACAAAAGATGGCGGTAAGGACGCAAAAAGGGACACACAATCGCAGTAATGACGTTAAAACGGACACTAGATGGCGCTTAAGAGGACACACAATGAATATAAAAATGCTAAAGAGGACACAAGATGGCGCTAAAGACGCTAAAGAGGACACAAAATTGTGGTAAAGACACTCAAGAGGAATGGAGATGGTAAATACGCTAAAGAGGACACAAGATGTTTGTAAAGACACTAAAGAGGACACAAGATGGTGGTAAAGACACTAAAGAGGACACAAGATGGCGGTAAAGACGCTAAAGAGGACACAAAATGGTGGCAAAGACGCTAAAGAGGACACAAGATGGCGCTAAAGATGCTAAAGAGGACACAAAATGGTGGTAAATACACTAAAAAGGACACAAGATAGTGGTAAAGACGCTAAGGATGAATGGAGATGGTGGTAAAGACGCTAGAGGACACAATATGTTTGTAAAGACGCTAAAGAGGACATTAGATGCAGTAAAGACACTGAAGAGGACACAAGATGAGGGTAAAGACGCTAAAGAGGACACAAGTTTGCGGTAAAGACAGTGAAGAGAACACAAGTTGGCGGTAAAGACACTCAACACGACACAAGACAACAAAGATGCTAAAGAGGACACTACATGGCAGTAAAAATGCTAAAGAGGACACAAGATAGCAGTAAAGACGCTAAAGAGGACACACGATGGCACTAAAGATGCTAAAAAGGACACAGGATGGTGGTAAAGACGCTAAAGAGGACACAAAGTAGTGGTAAAGACACTAAAGAGGAATGGAGATGGTGGTAAAAACGCTAAAAAGGACACAAGATGGCAATAAAGACACTAAAGAGGACACAAGATGGTGGTAAAGACACTAAAGAAGACACAAGATGGCGCTGAAAATGCTAAAGAGGACAGAAGATGGTGGTAAAGACACTAAGGAGGAATGGAGATGGTGGTAAAGACGCTAAAATGGACACAAGATGTTTGTAAAGATGCTAAAGACGACACTAAATGGCGATAAAAACGCTAAAAAGGACACAAGATGGCAGTAAAGACACTAAAGAGGACACAAGATGGTGGTAAAGTCACTAAAGAGGACACAAGATGGCGGTAAAGACACTAAAGAGGACACAAGATGGCGGAAAAGATGCTAAAAAGGACACAAGATGGCACTGAAGATGCTAAAGAGGACACAATATAATGCTAGAGAGGACACAACATGGCAGTAAAGAATCGAGAGAAGACACAAAATGGCGGTAATGAAGCTAAAAATGCTAAAGAGGACACAAGTTTGCGCTAAAGAGGACACGAGATGAAGCTAAAGACGCTAAATAGGACACAAGATGGTGCTAAAAATGGTAAAGACGACACAAAAGAGTGGTAAAAATACTAAAGAGGAATGGAGATGGTGGTAAAGACTCTAAAGAGGACACAAGATTGCGGTAAAGAGGCTGAAGACAACACAAGAAAGCAATAAAGACGCTTAAGAGATGCCAAAGATGCCAAAAGATGCCAAAGAGGACACAAGATAGCGGTAAAGACGCTAAAGAGGACACAAGATGGCGCTAAAGACGACACAGGATGGTGATAAAGACGCTAAAGAGGACACAAGATGGCGGTTAAGCCGCTAAAGAGGACACAAAATTGTGGTAAAGACACTAAAGAGGAAAGGAAATGGTGGTAAAGACGCTAAAGAGGACACTAGATGGCGGTAAAAACGCTAAAAAGGACACTAGATGGCTGTAAAAACGCTAAAAAGGACACAAGATGGCAGTAAAGACACTAAACAGGACACAAGATGGTGGTGAAGACACTAAAGAGGACACAAGATGGCGGTAAAGACACTAAAGAAAAATATGCTAAATAGGACACAACATGGCGCTGAAGATGATATAGAGGACTCAAAATGGTGGTAATGATGCTAAGGCGGACACAAAATGGCAGTAAAGATGCAAAAGAGGACATAAGATGGCTGTAAAAAAGACACAAAATGGTGGTAAGGACCCTAAAAAGGACACAAGATGGCGGTGAAGATGCTAAAGAGGACAAAAGATAGCGGTAAAGAGGACACAAAATGGTGGTAATGACGGTAAAAAGGACACAAGATGGCGGTAAAGATGCCTAAGAGGACAAAAGATGGCGGTAAGGACGCGAAAAGGGACACACAATCGCAGTAATGACGTTAAAACGGACACTAGATGGCGCTTAAGAGGACACACAATGAATATAAAAATGCTAAAGAGGACACAAGATGGCGCTAAAGACGCTAAAGAGGACACAAAATTGTGGTAAAGACACTCAAGAGGAATGGAGATGGTAAATACGCTAAAGAGGACACAAGATGTTTGTAAAGACACTAAAGAGGACACAAGATGGTGGTAAAGACACTAAAGAGGACACAAGATGGCGGTAAAGACGCTAAAGAGGACACAAAATGGTGGCAAAGACGCTAAAGAGGACACAAGATGGCGCTAAAGATGCTAAAGAGGACACAAAATGGTGGTAAATACACTAAAAAGGACACAAGATAGTGGTAAAGACGCTAAGGATGAATGGAGATGGTGGTAAAGACGCTAGAGGACACAATATGTTTGTAAAGACGCTAAAGAGGACATTAGATGGCAGTAAAGACACTGAAGAGGACACAAGATGAGGGTAAAGACGCTAAAGAGGACACAAGTTTGCGGTAAAGACAGTGAAGAGAACACAAGTTGGCGGTAAAGACACTCAACACGACACAAGACAACAAAGATGCTAAAGAGGACACTACATGGCAGTAAAAATGCTTAAAAGGACACAAAATTTTGGTAAAGACGCAAAAGAGGACACACGATGGTGTTAAAGATGCTAAAGAGGACAAAAATGGTGGTAAATACATTAAAGAGTACACAAGATGGTGGTAAAGACGCTAAGGGTGAATGGAGAAGATGGTTAAAGACGCTAGAGGACACACGATGTTTGTAAAGACGCTGAAGAAGACACTAGATGGCAGTTAAGACACTGAAAAGGACACAATATGGTGGTAAAGACGCTAAGGGTGAATGGAGAAGATGGTTAAAGACGCTAGAGGACACAAGTTTGCGGTAAAGACAGTGAAGAGAACACAAGTTGGCGGTAAAGACACTCAACACGACACAAGACAACAAAGATGCTAAAGAGGACACTACATGGCAGTAAAGATGCTTAAAAGGACACAAGATGGCATTAAAGACACTAAAGCGAACAAAGAGATGGTGATAAAGACACTAAAGAAGACACAAGAAGGTGGTATAGACACTAAACATAACGCAAGATGGTGGTAAAGATGCTAAAGAGGACACAAGATGACGTACAGACCCTAAAAAAGACACTAAAGAAGACACAAGGTGGCGGTAAAGAAGACACACGATGGAGCTACAAATGCTACACAGGACAAGATGGCGGTAAAGAGGACACAAGATGACGCTAAAGAGGACACAAAATGGCAGTAAAGAGGCTAGAGAGGACACAAGATGGCGGTAATGACATTAAAACGGACACTAGATGGCGCTAAAGAGGACACATGATGAAGCTAAAAATGCTAAAGAGGACACAAGTTTGCGCTAAAGAAGACACAAGATGAAGCTAAAGATGCTAAATAGGACACAAGATGGTGCTAAAGATGGTAAAAAGGACACAAAATGGTGGTAAAGATACTAAAGAGGAATGGAGATGGTGGTAAAGAGGCTGAAGACAACACAAGAGAGCGCTAAAGACAAAAGATGGCAATAAAGATGCTAAAGAGGACACAAGATAGCAAGACGCTAAAGAGGACACAAGATGGCGCTAAAGATGCTAAAGAGGACACAGGATGGCAGTAAAGACACTAAAGAGGACACAAGATGGTGGTAAAGACACTAAAGAGGACACAATATGGCAGAAAAGATGCTAAAGAGGACACAAGATGGCGCTGAAGATGCTAAAGAGGACACAAAATGGTGGTAACATCGCTAAAGAGGACACAAAATGGAAGTAAAGATGCTAAAGAGGACAAAAGATGGCGGTAAGGACGCTAAAGAGGATACACAATGGCAGAAATGACGTTAAAACGGACACTAGATGGCGATAAAGAGGACACATGATGAATATGAAAATGGTAAAGAGGACACAAGATGGCGGCAAAGACGCTGATGAGGACACAAGGCGGCGCTAAAGACGCCAAAGAAGAGAAAAGATGGTGATGAAAATGCTAAAGAGGACACAAGGTGGCAGCAAAGACGCTAAAGAGGACACAAGATGGCGCTAAAAATCCTAAAGAGGACACAAAATTTTGGTAAAGACGCAAAAGAGGACACACGATGGCGCTAAAGATGCTAAAGAGGACACAAAATGGTGGTAAAGACGCTAAAGAGGACACAAAATGGCGATAAAGAAGCTAAAGAGGACAAAAATGGTGGTAAATACACTAAAGAGTACACAAGATGGTGGTAAAGACGCTAAGGGTGAATCGAGAAGATGGTTAAAGACGCTAGAGGACACACGATGTTTGTAAAGACGCTGAAGAAGACACTAGATGGCAGTTAAGACACTGAAAAGGACAAAATATGGTGGTAAAGACGCTAAGGGTGAATGGAGAAGATGGTTAAAGACGCTAGAGGACACAAGTTTGCGGTAAAGACAGTGAAGAGAACACAAGTTGGCGGTAAAGACACTCAACACGACACAAGAAAACAAAGATGCTAAAGAGGACACTACATGGCAGTAAAGATGCTTAAAAGGACACAAGATGGCATTAAAGACACTAAAGCGAACAAAGAGATGGTGATAAAGACACTAAAGAAGACACAAGAAGGTCGTATAGACACTAAACATAACGCAAGATGGTGGTAAAGATGCGAAAGAGAACACAAGGTGACGTACAGAAACTAAAAAAGACACTAAAGAAGACACAAGGTGGCGGTAAAGAGGACACACGATAGAGCTACAAATGCTACACAGGACAAGATGGCGGTAAAGAGGATACAAGATGACGCTAAAGAGGACACAAAATGGCAGTAAAGAAGCTAGAGAGGACACAAGATGGCGGTAATGACATTAAAACGGACACTAGATGGTGCTAAAAAGGACACATGATGAAGCTAAAAATGCTAAAGAGGACACAAGTTCGCGCTAAAGAAGACACAAGATGGAGCTAAAGATGCTAAATAGGACACAAGATGGTGCTAAAGATGGTAAAAAGGACACAAAATGGTGGTAAAGATACTAAAGAGGAATGGAGATGGTGGTAAAGAGGCTGAAGACAACACAAAAGAGCGCTAAAGACAAAAGATGGCAATAAAGATGCTAAAGAGGACACAAGATAGCGGTAAAGACGCTAAAGAGGACACAAGATGGCGCTAAAGAGGACACAGGATGGCAGTAAAGACACTAAAGAGGACACAAGATGGTGGTAAAGACACTAAAGAGGACACAATATGGCAGAAAAGATGCTAAAGAGGACACAAAATGGCGCTGAAGATGCTAAAGAGGACACAAAATGGTGGTAACATCGCTAAAGAGGACACAAGATGGAAGTAAAGATGCTAAAGAGGACAAAAGATGGCGGTAAGGACGCTAAAGAGGATACACAATGGCAGAAATGACGTTAAAACGGACACTAGATGGCGCTAAAGAGGACACATGATGAATATAAAAACGGTAAAGAGGACACAAGATGGCGGCAAAGACGCTGATGAGGACACAAGGCGGCGCTAAAGACGCTAAAGAGGACACAAATGGTGGTAAATACACTAAAGAGTACACAAGATGGTGGTAAAGACGCAAAGGGTGAATGGAGAAGATGGTTAAAGACGCTAGAGCACACACGATGTTTGTAAAGATGCTAAAGAAGACACTAGATGGAAGTAAAGACACTGAAGAGGACACAAGATGGCGGTAAAGATGCTAAAGAGGAATCAAGATGGCGGAAAAGATGCTAAAGAGGACACACGATAGCGGTAAAGACGCTAAAGAGGACACAAGATTGCGGTAAAGACAGAGAAGAGAACACAAGATGGCGGTACAGACATTCAAGAGGACACAAGACAACAAAGATGCTAAAGAGGACACAAAATGGTGGTAAAGATAATAAAAAGGAAACAAGATGGTGGTAAAGACACTAAGGATGAATGGAGATGTTTGTAAAGATGCTAAAGAGGACACTAGATGGCAGTAAAGATGCTAAAAAGGACAGATAGAGATAGTGGTAAAGACACTAAAGAAGACACAAGATGGTGGTAAAGACACTAAAGAGGACGCAAGATGGCGCTAAATATGCTAAAGAGGACACAAGATGACGTAAAGACGCTAAAGAAGACACAAGATGATGGTAATGACGCTAAAGAGGACACAAGATGGCGGTAAAGAGGACACACGATGGAGCTACAAATGCTACACAGGACAAGAAGGCGGTAAAGAGGACACAAGATGACGCTAAAGAGGACACAAAATGGCAGTAAAGAAGCTAGAAAGAACACAAGATGGCGGTAATGACGTTAAAACGGACACTAGATGGGGCTAAAGAGGACACACGATGAAGCTAAAAATGCTAAAGAGGCCACAAGTTTACGCTAAAGAGGACACAAGATGAAGCAAATGACGCTAAGTAGGACACAAGATGGCAATATAGATGCTAAAAAGGACACAAGATAGCGGTAAAGACGCTAAAAAGGACACAAGATGGCGCTAAAGATGCTAAGGAGGACACACGATTGTGGTAAAGAAGCTAAAGAGGACACAAGATGGCGGTAAAGACGCTAAAGAGGACACAAAATGGTGGTAAAGACACTAAAGGGGAATGGAAATGGTGGTAAAGATGCTAAAGAGGACACAAGATGTTTGTAAAGATGCTAAAGAGGACACTAGATGGCGGTAAAAACGCTAAAGAGGACACAAGATGGCAGTAAAGGCACTAAAGAGGACACAAGATGGTGGTAAAGATACTATAGAGGACACAAGATGGCGGTAAAGATGCTCAAGAGGACACATGATGGCGGAAAAGATGCTAAAGAGGACACAGGATGGCGCTCAAGATGCTAAAGAGGACACAAAATGGTGGTAAAGACGCTAAAGAGGACACAAGATGGTGGTAAAGACGCTAAGGAGGGATGCAGATTGTGGTAAAGACACTAAAAAGGAAACAAGATGTTTGTAAAGACGCTAAAGAGGACACTAGAATGCGGTAAAGACGCTAAAGAGGACACAAGATGGCAGTAAAGACACTAAAGAGGAAACAAGATGGCGGTAAAGACATTAAAGAGGACAAAAGATGGCAGTAAAGATGCTAAAGAGGACACAACATGGCGGAAAAGATGCTAAATAGGACACAAGATGCTGGTAAATACACTAAAGGGGACACAAGATGGCCGTAAAGACGTTAGAGAGGACACAAGTTGGCGGTAAAGACACTAAAGAAAAATGAAGATGTCGATAAAGACACTAAGGGGACACAAGATGGCAGTAAAGACACTAATGAGGACACGGGATGGTGCTAAAGATGGCGGTAAAGACGCTAAAGAGGACACAAGCTAGCGGCAAAGACGTTAAAGAGGACGCAAAATGGCGGTAAAGACACTAAAGAGGAATGAAGATGGCGATAAAGGCACTTAAGAGGACACAAGATGGCGGTGAAGTAGCTTGATTCTCACCTACAACACAGCTGGAATGTTCTTTCTGGCCTTCCCTCAGATTCAGACTTGATGTGGACGACCTCGCATACGGACGTTCCTTCACCATCTGAGAGAAAAATAGGTTTCATGACTACAGACTACCACAATGCAAGAAGTCACATGACTGCAGGACTACCACAATGCAAGAAGTCACATGACTGCAGACCACCACAATGCAAGAAGTCACATGACTGCAGGACTACCACAATGCAAGAAGTCACATGACTGCAGACCACCACAATGCAAGAAGTCCCATGACTGCAGACCACCACAATGCAACCCGCAGGACAACATGACTGACCTGCGTTAGCTAGCGTGCGCACTTGCAGGGCGTGTGTGGGGATCATGTGACGATATCGGAAGGCGTCTTTTTCTTCGGAAGACATCGACGCTCGATGAGAGCCGCCCTTCAAGTTAAAATAACTTTATTCACATCCAAGTTCAGAGCTTTTATTGTGAAATGAGGACTTGAAGATACTCACTATTTTCTTTTTCTGTTTGGAGCCGTCCTTGCACACGAACACCACAGCCGTCTTGAAGACTGGAAGAAAAAAATCCTACTCAGTGGCCTAGTGGTTAGAGTGTCCGCCCTGAGATCGGTAGGCTGTGAGTTCAAACCCCAGCCGAGTCATACCTAAGACTATTTATAAATACATGATAAATGGGTTGTACTTGTATAGCTCTTTTCTATCTTCAAGGTACTCAAAGTGCTTTGACACTACTTCCACATTTACACATTCACACACTGATGGAGGGAGCTGCCATGCAAGGTGCTAACCAGCACCCATCAGGAGCAAGGGTGAAGTGTCTTGCTCAAGACACAACGGACGTGACAAGGTGGGGATTTAACCAGGGACTCTCGTGTTGCACACTTCCACTGCGCCACTCTGTCCCTATAAAAATGGGACCCATTGTCTCCCTGCTTGGCACTCAGCATCAAATGTTGGAATTGGGGGTTAAATCACCATAAATTATTCCCGGGCGCGACACCGCTGCTGCCCACTGCTCCCCTCACTTCCCAGGGGGTGATCAAGGGGATGGGTCGAATTCAGAGGACACATTTCACCACTACTAGTGTGTGTGTGACAATCATTGGTACTTTAACTTTAACTTATTCCTTAAAGTGACAAAAAAATATTGATTATTCCTAAAGTGACAAAAAATATTGAATATTCCTAAAGTGACAAGTAAATATTGATTATTCCGAAAGTGACAAGTAAATATTGATTACTCCGAAAGTGACAAAGAAATATTGATTATTCCGAAAGTTACAAAAAAATTGATTATTCCTCAAGTGACAAGGAAATATTATTTCAAAAGAGACGAATAAATATTAATTAATCTAAAAGTGACAGGGAAATATTGACTCTTCCAGAAGGGAGAAGGAAATATGAATGATTCCAAAAGTGACAAGGAAATATTGATTATTCCTAAAGTGACAAGGAAATATTGATTTTTAGAGATGAGATTTGGAAATATTGATTATTCCAAAAGTGACTAGGAAATATTGGTTATTCCAAAAGAGACAAGGAAATATTGATTATTCCTAAAGCGACAAAAAAATATTGATTATTTGAAAAGAGACAAGGAAATATTGATTATTCCTAAAGTGACAAATAAATATTGATTATTCGAAAAGAGGCAAATAAGAAATATTGATTATTCCTAAAGTGACGAATAAATATTGATTATTCCAAAAGAGACAAATAAATATTGATTATTCCAAAAGAGAAAAATATTTATTATTCCTAAAGTGACAAATAAATGTTTATTATTTGAAAAGTGAAGTGAAGTGAATTATATTTATATAGCGCTTTTTCTCTAGTGACTCAAAGCGCTTTACAGAGTGAAACCCAATATCTAAGTTACATTCAAACCAGTGTGGGTGGCACTGGGAGCAGGTGGGTCAAGTGTCTTGCCCAAGGACACAACGGCAGTGACTAGGTTGGCAGAAGCGGGAATTGAACCTGCAACCCTCAAGTTGCTGGCACAGCCGCTCTACCAACCGAGCTAAACCGCCCCAAAAAAAGTGACAGAACAAGCAGGTGTGAGGGTGTCATACCAAAAGTGGCCACCGGGGGTTCTTTCTTCCACTTCCCCAAGGAAGCAGGTGGGTTGATCCAGGACACGCTGGTGTGCAGCAGCAAGTCTCCCATGGACAGGTCCGCCACCTGACCGTCATGACATCATTAGTCAATCCCTATTTTCTTTCATCCAGCGGCGGCCATCTTTTTACTCACTTCCTTCTTGTCCGCGCTCTGCTCGGTGATGAGCTGGTCGAACACGGCGCCGAACTCCTCGTGAATCTTCTGCATCTCGTTGATGTGGCTGGCCACCTTATTCATGGCCTTCATGGCGACTAGGGGACAGGCGCGGATGGTTAGTTCTGCAGGCGGCCGTCAGAGGCGGTGACACGCTCCTTACCGTCCAGGTGGTAATGCTCCTCGCTGTCCGGGTCAGTGAGCGAGTACAGCTCCTTGAGCAGGAGAGGGTACTTCAGCACCCTCTGGATGGGCTTGATCAGGTATGACTCCAGTGTGGACGAGTGCTGCTGCTTGGGGTTGCGCTCGTCCAGAAATGCCTTGAAGTCGGCATCGCTCTTGGCTGCCAAGGACATAAGAATGACCACTTCCTGTATCGCACATTATATCTCACGCAAGTAAACACGCTGCAGGATTTGTGGAGTATAACGTGGGAACCATTAAATATTTACGGAGTATACCGTGGGAACCAATAAATATTTGTGGAGTATAATGTGGGAACCACACTAAATATTTGCAGAGTATACCATGGTAATCGTGTGCAACAACTACAAAACCCAAAAGGAGTGAAGTTGTCACGTTGTGTAAATGGTAAATAAAAAGGAGAATACAATGATTTGTAAATCCTTTTTAAATTATATTCAATTGAATAGACTGCAAAGACAAAATATTTAACAGTCACACTGGAACACTTTAGTTAGTTTTTTTTGCAAATATTAGCTCATTTGGAATTTAATGCCTGCAACATGTTTTAAAAAAGCTGGCACAAGTGGCAAAAAGAGTGAGAAAGTTGAGGAATTCTCATCAAATACTTATTTGGAACATCACACAGGTGAACAGGCTAATTGGGAACAAACAGGTGGGTGCCATGATTGTGTATACAAGCAGCTTCCATGATATGCTCAGGCATTCACAAACAAGGATGGGGCGAGGGTCACCACTTTGTCAACTAATGCCTGAGCAAATTGTTTAAGAACAACATTTCTCAACCAGCTATTGCAAGGAATTTAGGGATTTCACCATCTACGCTCCGTAATATGTCAGAGAATCAGGAGAAATCACTGCACGTAAGCCATGATATTACAGACCTTGGATCCCTCAGGCGGTACTGCATTAAAAAGCGACATCAGTGTGTAAAGGAAATCACCACATGGGCTCAGGAACACTTCAGAAAACCGCTGTCAGTAACTACAGTTGGTCGCTACATCTGTAAGTGCAAGTTAAAACTACAATGCAAAGTCAGAACCATTTATCAACAACACCCAGAAACGCGAAGCTCATCTAAGATGGACTGATGCAAAGTGGAAAAGTGTTCTGTGGTCTGACGAGTCCACATTTCAAATTGTTTTTGGAAACTGTGGACATCGTGTTCTCCGGACCAAAGAGGAAAAGAACCTTTCGGACTGTTCTAGGTAGGGCTGGGCATATATATCGATATACTCGTTATATCACGGATTTGTCTCTGTGCGATATAAAAAATGACTATATGGTGATTTTCGACTATACATTTTCACGCAGTTGCTTTTAGCTGCGGGCATTACACTGCGGGCTCTTCTCACTCATTCCTGTCTCCCCTTTTTACAGACAAGCACACCTTCTTATATGCATCTCATACTGTCGCGTCATACGCACTCTCATGAGAGGTAGCAGCATGGGTAACATTAGCTGTGATGCTAGCATAGTGGTGTGAGTGGTAATACGAGAGTAAGAGGGTGCCAATCTGGTAACAAATGAAGGAAGAATTCATTCCTATGAAAAACAGCACGGGGTCCATCGTATTTCTTCAAACGGGAATATGTCTAACACGTATGCGGCAAAAGCACTATTACAAAAAGTAGCACCTACTGCTAATTTGAGCAATCTTTTGAAAAGTCCCCCGCTAGAGAATGAAGAGTGATTGAAACTGCATGTCAGCATCCCTGTTCGGTGCCATACATACAAAATGCGGAAGCAACCATTTCCAGATCGTATGAAAAAAATTGTCAACAGAATTTAATAATGTCCGTAGTAACCTACCACATAGCAAAGCATATACACTATTTTATTTCTTGTTACGCAGCTCATTTTTATTTGACAGTTATTGAAATATCTTGTGTGACATCATGCACAAAAGTGCACTCTATTTGTTTTAAAGTAATGTAGTTGAGTTCTGTACAAAAAGTGCACTTTAATATAGTGTTGTTTTGATATGTCATTTTAGTGACATCATGCACAAAAGTGCACTAAAACCAAAGACCATAAAAATGGGACCTATTACCTTCCTGCTTGGCACTCAGTATCAAGGGTTGGAATTGGGGGTTAAATCACCAAAAAAGATTCCCGGGTGCGGCACCGCTACTGCCCACTGCTCCCCTCACCTCCCAGGGTGTGATCAAGGGTGATGGGTCAAATGCAGACAATAATTTCGCCACACCTAGTGTGTGTGTGGCAATCGTTGGTAATTTAAGTTTAACTTTAACTTTTAAAATGTCTCTGAAAATCTTGCACTTTCTGTTTTGAAATGACATGAATGTTTGTGCCACTGCTTAATAACTGTTTAAAAAATAAAGTTTTGGTAAATCAACTTAATTGTGGTTTCCCTCTCTGCATGAAAGTTTAAAATAAGAATATATTAATGCAGTATGAACAGGAATGTTTTAATGTAGACACTAGTGATGGGTCCGGTAACACCGATGCATCAGCGCATGGGTCGAGCTCATAGAGCGAAATCCTGTGTCGGTGCGCGTGCCGCCTTTAGAAAGTCACGTGACCGATCATGAGCTGTTTTGGTCACGTGACCGATACGCGAACTGTGTCGCACTGGCACCTGCGCGCCAACCTGTGTTTATAAGGAAGTGCATTTGTCAACGAGATGGTGCTGCCAACAGAATCGCCGCACTTCTGTCGTTGTTTATTTGTCATTTATAGTCGTTGGAGATAATTTCTGCCGTGTGGGAATATTTTGATCATATATCGGGAAAAAAAAGGTATTTGTGTTTATTTCCTTGTCATTTCAGCCGGTTCTCTCAAAAAGTTTCCAGCATTGGCGCACCCACACAACCATCCGATTGGTTACATTAAAAAACAATAACAATTAATCTCTTCGATAGCTCAGTTGGTAGAGTGAAGGACCGTGGTTGTTCATGCTGAGTTCCTTAGGGCGCTTGTTCAAATCCGGCTCGGACCCATCACCTTTTTACCATGAACTGATTAACGTGGACTCCTTCTTAAACAAGTTGAAAAACTTATTCAGGTGTTACCATTTAGTGGTCAATTGTACGGAATATGTACTGAACTGTGCAATCTACTAATAAAAGTTTCAATCAATCAATCAATCAACAGTGCGTATTCAGAGCGCATGTAAAAAAAAAAAAAAAATTCCCAGTCCACAGGTATCCTCATTCACAACACGTTCTCTTAGATTTCCATGTTATGATACATGTTCACATTATTTATTGACTGTATCTAAAAAAGATAAAAATATATTTTTTATTTAAATGAAGAAATGAAATAATCCTAAATGAAATACAATGACTTGGTTTATATGATTGTATATACTAGGTCATAAAATCAGTGTCAGTTGAGTCGGTCGGGTAGGGATTTTTAATCTCCAGCAAATGTCAGTATTTAATGACACAGTATTGACACAGTATCAATACAGTTTTGCAATGTGTGGAAACGATACATGACGCCTCATCAACCAATCACTAGTAGACACATAGAATCATCATACTGCTGTGATTATACTGTATGCATCAAGTGATCATTCGAAGCTAAGGCAAAATATTGTGATATATATCGTGTATCGTGATATGGCATAAAAATATAGCGTATAATAAAAGTTAATATTGCCCAGCCCTAGTTCTAGGTGCAAAGTGTAAAAGCCAGCATTTGTGATGGTATTGGGGTGTATTAGTGCCCAAGGCATGGGTAACTTACACATCTGTGAAGGCACCATTAATGCTGAAAGGTACATACAGGTTTTGGAACAACGTATTTTGCTATCCAAGCAACGTTATCATGGGCACCCATGCTTATTTTAGCAAGACAATGCCAAGCCACGCGTTACAAAAGCGTGGCTTCATAGTAAAAGAGTGCGGGTACTAGACTGGCCTGCCTGTAGTCCAGACCTGTCTCCCATTGAAAATGTTTGGTCCAATATGAAGTCTAAAATAGCAGAAGGGAGACTGTTGAACAACTTAAGCTGTACATCAAGCAAGAATGGGAAATAATTCCACTTTAAAAATGTGTCTCCTCAGTTCCCAAACGTTTACTGAGTGTTGTTAAAAGCAAAGTCCATGTAACACAGTGGTAAAAATGCCCCTCTGACAACTTTTTTGCAATGTGTTGTTGCCATTAAATTCTAACTTCATGATTATTTGCCCAAAAAAATGAAGTTTTATCTTGTCTTTGCAGTCTATTCAATTGAATATACGTTGAAAAGGATTTGCGAATCACTGTATTCTCTTTTTATTTACCATTTACTCAACGTGACAACTTCACTGCTTTTGGCTCCTTTAAGTATTTGCAGAGTATGCCGTGGGAACCATGGGAACAACAAAATATTTGTGTCCCTCACCTTTAACCAGGACCTTGGGGACTTTGGTGTGGCTGGCGCAGAAAGCGCTGTAGATCTTGAAGCGGTCTGCGTAGTACAGGAAGGATCCTCCCAGGGAGAAAAGGATTTTCTAGGAGAAGATCAACGAGAGGAGAGATTACACAGCTGGAAGAGTTTTACCAACCTTCTTTTATTTACTTCTTTTATTTACTGCTCGTCACCTTAAACTGCTCCACTCTCTCCAGCTTCTCCACATCTGGAACCAGTCTGGTGCCGTCTTCCAGGGTCTTGAGGAACTCCACCTGGAATTCCACCATTTCTGGCAGATTCCCAAAGAGAACGTCCAGCTTGAAGAACAACAACCAGGTTTGAGTTAGATCAGGGGTCCCTGATCTATCCATCCATCCATTTTCTACCGCTTATTCCCCTTTTTTGGGGTGACGGGGGGGCTGGCGCCTATCTCAGCTACAATCGGGCGGAAGGCGGGCTACACCTTGGACAAGTCGCCACCTTATCGCAGGGCCAACACAGATGTCCCTGATCTAACTGGTTGATATAAAGCTGGCATGCTAATAGTGCTATGGTAGCATGCTTACAGTTGAGATTTCTAGAATACCAAATATGACACTGAGGTGGATACTTACAAAATTAACAAAAAAAGCTAGCATACTGATGTTAGCATGCTGGAATGCTAACTGTAAAATTTGTCAGGTACCAAAATATATTACTCTTGAGGTGTGTTCATGGAAAATGTGTTGAAAATGTTAAAATGCTAACATTAGCATTCATCAAGTATCAAAATATGACAGCGGTGTATACTTACATTTTCTAAAAAGCCTAGCATGCTAGTGTTAGCATGCTAAAATGCTAACTGTAACGTGTCAAGTGCTATTATAGTTTTACTCTGAGGTGTGCACCTGAAAAATATGTTTACAATGCTAGGATGCTAACATTAGCATGTATAAAGGTACCAAAATAAGAATAACTTTTTGTCATGTTTAGTTTGATGGCCAGAGCGTTCTATTTTACAAAATTAGCAACAAAAAAACCTAAAATGCTAAAAGGTATCATTTGTCAACTAACAAAATATTTGCTAAGGTTAGCATGCTAAAATGATAACGGTAACATGCGTAAAGTACCACTATATATCACTGAGATGTGTACCTGAAAAAAAAAAATACTCGGATGCTACCATTAGCAAGTAACATTCGTCAGGTAACCCAATATTTTTAAGTTGAGGAGTATACCTGAAATTTTTTTTTAAATGCTAGAATAAATAACGTTTGCATTCATCAAGTACCAAAATATGACTGAGGTTTATATTTACAAAATTAGCTAGAAAACATTGATTTAAAATGTTGCTTTATCAATAAATCCTCTAAAGCAGTGTGTGTGTTGGGGGGGTGGGGAGGATTCAATTAAAATATTGATTTAATTATTTTTTTAATCAAATCAATATAAAAAACACAAAAATACACTTACAATTAGTGCACCAACCCATAAAAAAACATTTTTCATGACAATAAAAAAAATAAAATAAAACAATTTAGTGTCTCTCTGTAGAAATGCTCCCACAGTGAGATGGCAGCAGGATGAGAGTAGCAGCAGATGGGAGACACAAATGTCCAACATGCAGGTGTTAAAAAAAATAAAATAATAACAATCAAGCCTCCTCTTCTCATCATTCAGCCTCTTGTCCTCACACAAAGCATCCATCCTGCCGTTATGTAACACACTTGTAGCAGCTCCAGCACTGCAGAGCCCGCGCGCACGCTCGCACGCTCGCACACTCGCACACACGCACACACGCACACACGCACACACGCACACACGCACACACGCACACACGCACACACGCACACACACACACACACACACACACACACACACACACACAGTGTATTTGACTCACCTCATCCTGAGTGAGAAACGTCTCTTTCTGCAGTGGACTCAAATATCTCCCAATTAGGCAGTTGAGGTCCTGTGACAACCGTATATATAAAAATAATTATATGAAAACAAATAAAACATGACAGTTCTGCACAACTGAGGACTGAGTGTGTAGGTACACCTAATAAAGTGTCCTACCAATTAATTTGCATATTGTGTTGTTTGACCAATAGAAAGGAAGTTCAATTCTGCTATAAAAAATACTTTCATTTGTCCTTTGATGTTCATGATAATTATGCAACTTGTCTCCAGTTGTGATGTTGATGAGGTTAATATTACTAAAGCACATGGGTTTACATCAGTCGCATTATTTTATTGTGGCTTGCAACAGCGTCGAAGGTGGCCTGCTGCATTACAGTCACTTCAATTTTGACTTCTCATAATTTGTACGTCATCTAATATTTACGACTTTAACTTCTTATTTATTAGTTTTTATTGCAAAATTTTTCCTTTTTTATTTAATAATTTAGACCTTTTATCTCATAATTATGACTTTTATTTCATAATTATGACTTTTATCTTATAATTAGGACTTTTATTTCATAATTAGCTTGGTCCGCATTGCCGGCAGTAAGTCGGACCCATTTCCAGTGAGGGTTGGAGTCCCCCAAGGCTGCCCTTTGTCACCGATTCCGTTCATAACTTTTACAGACAGAATTTCTAGGCACAGTCAGGGCGTTGAGGGTATCTGGTTTGGTGGGTGCAGGATTAAGTCTCTGCTTTTTGCAGATGATGTGGTCCTGATGTATTGCTTAACTTTAACTTTCTTATTTAACCATTTTGACTTCTTATCTCATATTTATGACTTTTATTTCATAATTAAGACTTTTTATTGGTAAATTAAAAATTTCCCATTTCGTCATTTTGACTTTTTATCTCATATTTATGACTTTTATCTCATAATTCGGACATTTTATTGCAAAATGTTTACGTTTGTTGTTTCATAATTTTTACTTTCTATCTCATAATTATGACTTATCTCAGAATTCTGACTTTTTATTGATCAATTTTAACTTTCTTATTTCATCATTCCGACTTTTTATCTCATATTTATAAATATTTATCTTATATTTCTGACTTTTTTTTGCAAAATGTGAATTTTTTCTTATTTGATCATTTTGACTTATCTCATATTTGACTGTTATCTCATAATTATGACTTTTTATTGCTAAATTTGAATTTTCCTATTTCATAAATTTGACTTTTTTTATCTCATATTTATGACTTTTATCTCATAATTCTGACTTTGTATTGCTTAATGTTAATATTCTTATTTCATAATTTTGACTTTGTATCTCATATTTATCTCATAATTTTGACTTCTACTTTTTATCTCATATCTATGACATTTATCTCATAATTCTGAGTTTTTATTGCAAAATGTGAACTTTCTTATTTGATCATTTTGACTTGTTATCTCATATTTGACTGTAATCTCATAATTGGGACTTTTAATTGCTAAATTTGAACTTTCTTATTTCATCATTTTGAGTTTTTAGCTATCTCAGCTACCAGCGTCCCCCGCAAACCCGAAGGGAATAAGCGGTAGGAAATGGATGGATGGATGGATGGACTTTTTAGCTAATTTTTATGACTTTTATCTCATAATTCGGACTTTCCCATGGGTTAGTTTTTTTAGGTGGCAGAAACAGGCTTCCATACATAATGAAGACTTTCTTATGTCATATTTGCGACTTTATAATTTAAATTTCATGATTTAGACTTTTATCTTATGACTTTTCATCTCATAATTTCACATTTCCATGTTTTTTTTTTGGTGACAAAAACGTGCTTTCATACATAATTAAGACTTTCTTATTTCATAATTAGGACTTAGCATTGGTGTATTTTGAAGTGGCTTCCACAGATCAGTGTTACAACACAAGGATTGTGTTAGCTACATGTACTAGTAAACATTCAGATCCTCTTGCAGACTAACATGAAACACATCTTCACTCTGACAACGACCACCTTTGAAGCACAAATCATATTGGATCATATTTGTGTGGCCGTTAGCTCTTTTAGCATTCATCAAATTAGCTATGTTTGACTGACATCGCACACTATTACATTTCACTAACATGTAATCTATTACACACTATTACATTTCACTAACATGTCGTCCATCGCACAATATTATATTTTACTAAGATGTACTCTATTATATTACACTAACATGTTGTATATCGCACACTATTACATCACACAGTAATACATTGCTCTAACATGTAATCTATTACACACCATTACATTTAAAAAACATGTTGTCTATCACACACTATTACATCGCACAATATTACATTTCACTAACATGTCGTCTATCGCACACTATTACATCGTGTACTATTTCATTTCTCTAACATGTAATCTATTACACACATTACATCTTACTAACATGTCGTCTATCGCACACTATTACATCCCATGATATTACATTTCACTGACACGTCGTCTATCGCACACTATTACATTTGACAAACATGTAATCTATTACATTTGACTAAAATGTAATCCAGTGGTTCTTAAATAGGGGTACTTGAAGGTATGCCAAGGGGTACGTGAGATTTTTCAAAAATATTCTAAAAATAGCAACAATTAAAAAATCATTTAAAATATATTTATTGAATAAAACTTAAACAAAATATGAATGTAAGTTCATAAACTGTGAAAATAAATGTAACAATGCAATATTCTGTGTTGACAGCTAGATTTTTTGTGGATATGTTCCATAAATATTGATGTTAAAGATTTATTTTTTGTAAGACATTTTTAGAATTAAGTTCATGAATCCAGATGGATCTTTATTACAATCCCCAAAGAGGGCACGGCACTAAGTTGATGATTACTTCTGTGTGTAGAAATCTTTATAATTGAATATCTTGTTTATTTTTCAATAAGTTTTTAGTTATTTTTATATCTTTTTTCCAAATAGTTCAAGAAAGACCACTAGAAATGAGCAATATTTTGCACTGTTACACAATTTAATAAATCAGAAACTGATGACATATTGCTGTATTTTCCTTCTTTATCTCTTTTTTTCAAACAAAAAAGCGTTGCTCTGATTAGGGGGGTACTTGAATTAAAACAAATGTTTACAGGGAGTACATCACTGAAAAAAGGTTGAGAACCACTGATGAAATCTATTACATTTGACGAACATGTGATCTATTAAATTTGACGAACATGGTTTAAGGCCACTCCGGACAAAAGGCGTCAGAGCTGCCCGTCTACAACACTCGGACACACAGTCGTTAGAGACCCGTCTACACTCCCAACACTTGGAAACACAGGCGTTAGAGACCCCTCTGTGGCGTCACATTAGTGCCAAAAATCCAAGCGCATTAAAACTGTTATCACGCGCTGATTCTCCACTTCGTGCGCGCGCGACACCCTTTTGCACACACCTGGTGCCTTTGTACGCGCGCGCGACATACTTTAGCGGGCGCGTAGTGCCTTTGTGCGCCCGCGCGACGCCTTTTTGCGTGCGCACCGTCTTCGTTTTGGCACTTTGGGGGCGGGTATGCTTAGACGGCCCCTCCTTTCTGATTGGTCAGGGGAAAATTGCTCCGGGCCAATCAGAAGTATAGCAGGGCGGGTCATCCAGTTGTGCTTTCACAAATTCAAAGACTTCCTGCAAAGTCTGGATAATAGCAGCTGGTACTTGAATGTGGTTGGATAGGGCCTGCAGAATACAGCTCCTGTCGACAAACAAATTCTAAAAAGTCCAAATGTAGTGGAGTTGTGGAAAATGCCAATTGAATTTTATCTCAAAGTCTTTGAAGAAGGTAATGTCTCATCTGTTGAGAGAACATCACATATTTAATGAAGTGTCAAGATCAATATCTCTCTTTTCATACACATACAACCAGTTGACAGATGTCAGTCAATGATGGAAATTATATTTTCAAATATGTTTTCTTTCCTCACGTGTCTGTTTTAAAAAATATTTTTATTTATTTAATATTTGTATATGTAAATATTGAATGTATGCCACAACGTGGGACTATTAATTTTCTTTCCTCTATCTACTTTAAGTTTACACCAGAGTCTACCCGAACCCACTTATCTATGCGTACATCATATCAGGACCACATGATTAGCATATGGGCCTAATTATTGATGTTATGATTGCAATGACTATTTTAGTAGAATAACGAATGACATGTTATCACTACAATTAATAAATATGGTTTTAATATTACTATAAAAAGTATTTACGTTTCTGCAAACAACTCAAACGATGGAAAATTAGATATCAGCCCAGATCAGCATAGATGGCAGAGTTAAAAATATGTATTTAAAAAAACAACAAAAAAAGCTAGCTCCATACATTAGGCAAATTCAATCTGAGAGATAAAAGTGTAAGACTTACTTGTTCATCCATGATAGCTCCATGAAAACGTGATTTCCTTTCTTTTTAATCCCAGGGAAATGCCATGGACCTTTCATCATAGATATGAATACCAATCATTTTATTGATGTCAATGGTACATGTACTATTTAAATATACATATACATACAATACTCTGAGATTTACAACAAATCGAACCGTTTGGAAATTAGTTCAAAATTGGTTATTTAAATAGTACATGTTCCTTGACATCTATGTACTTGGCGGGGCCAGCTGCCTGAGGTAAAATGGCCGCCACGTTGCTCCTCCATTGACAGCGCTCAGAGCCAATCAGAAAGAAGGGGCCGTCCAAGCATACCCGCCTCCAAAGTGCCAAAACAAACATTAAGCGCGAGAAGAGATGCCAGACCGATACGGCGCGCGCACGTAAAAAGGCACCGCGCTCGCGCACGAAGTGGAGAATCAGCGCGCGATAACAGTTTTTATGCGCTTGGATTTTTGGTACTGTGTCGCCATACCCCTCTTCACTCCCAACACTCGAACACCCAGGCGTTAGAGACCCCTCTACACTCCCAACACTCGGACACACAGGCGTTAGAGACCTCTATAGACTTCCAACACTCGGACACACAGGTTTTAGAGACCCCTCTACACTCCCAACACCCAGACACAAAAGCATTAGAGACCTCTCTACACTCCCAACACCCGGACACACAGGCGTTAGAGCCCTCTCTACACTCCCAGCATTCGGACACACAGCCGGAAGGACACTAACTTTGACGTAGGTGCGCTCCGTCTCCACCAGCTCGCTGATGACTTTGCGCAGCTTGTCGGCGTCCGAGAGCTGGCGGAGGGCGGCGACCGGCGGCGGGAGGGGCGAGTCCGGGCTGGGCGAGGAGGAGGACACGCTCTCCGGGGGATTCATGTCATGCAGGCTGCGGCAGAAAGCGGCCACCTGCTCCGTGTTCTGCCAGACACAAGTGAAAGTGAAAGTGGGATGGTAACTTCAGGAATGTGCGTGCAGAGGCGGCATCAAAAAGAAAAAAAATCTATAATTTGGTCTATTTCGAGTGCAGCTTCATTTCAATCACATCTTTTTCCCCGGGTGTTTTCCTCCCACTGAGGGCACCGCCGTAAGTGACTCATCTCTTTCACGCCATGCAAAGTATAGAGCAGGTTGCCATGGAAACCAGTGCACTATTAGGAATGTAATTTGGGGGTCCACCCGAGATGGCATCAATCACTCGCTGGCAGCCACTTTGAGGATATTTCTCATTCTTGCATCATTTTGCATCAGGTATCCTTTACCTGCCAAACATGCTGAATTGGGACAATTAATTTTTTATAATTGTAGTTGGAATTAAATAATAAATGGGCTATTAAATGTGACAATAATTTATTTTTAATTAATTTTAGTTGGAATTAAATAATACATGTTCTATCAATTGCGACAATAATTTATTTCTAGTTATTTGTAATTGGAGTTAAATTAAAAATGTGCTATCAAATGTGAAAAAATTTATTTTTTAATCAATTGTAGTTGGAATTAAATAAAACACATTCTATTAATTGTGACAATATTACATTTTTAATTAATGGTAGTTGGAATTAAATAATACATATGCTATTAATTGCGGCAACAATTTATTTTTAATCAATTGTAGTTGGAATTAAATAATAAATGTGCTATTAAATTTGACAATATTTCATTTTTTAATTGATTGTATTTGGAATTAAATAATAAATGTGACAATAATTTATTTTTAATTAATTGTAGCTGGAATTAAATAATAAATGTTGTATTAATTGTGACAATAATTTATTTTTAATTAATTGTGGTTGGAATTAAATGATTCACGTTCTATTTAATATGACAATGACTTTGATAGACTCAATAAATTCATGAAGCGGTGACACAAATGTTCATAATATAAATTAAATGAATCGTGAAATAATTCATCATAAAATAATGAAATCGATAATAAATTAGAATTAAATATCGATATAATTCATCAAATCATAAAATACACTTTTTACATTAAGTACATTACCACATTCAATACTAAGTTAATATTCAAAGATTTACTACATTTTGTCCATTCATACTTTATATTCTCACTGGCCACTTTGTTAGGTACACCCAGGCCAAAGAAAGTAAGGCTTGGCCGTTTTTTTTTTTTTAATACAATTGTATTCCATCGTACTGTGCACTGATATTTTGGCATCGTTGACAATTAGTTGCAAGAATAAACTTAGCCAATAAGTAGCACCAACTAATTGACAGAAATGGTGAAAAATTGTTGAGAAATCATACAAACCCCAAGATATTTTATGCGAGTAAACATTCTCAAATTATTTTATTAATAAGAATAAATACTTCAATATCTGCTTACCTTACAAAACCAAAAAGCAGTGAAGTTGTCACGTTGTGTAAATGGTAAATAAAAACAGAATACAATGATTTGCAAATCCTTTTTAACTTATATTCAATTGAATAGACTGCAAAGACAAGATATTTAACTTTCAAACTGTTAAATGTTGGTATTTTTTGCAAATATTAGCTCATTTGAAATTTGATGCCTGCAACATGTTTCAAAAAAAGCTGGAACAAGTGGCAAAAAAGACTGAGAAAGTTGAGGAATGCTCATCAAACACTTATTTGGAACATCCTGCAGGTGCACAGGCTAATTGGAAACAGGTGGGTGCCATGATTGGGTAAAAAAGCAGTTTCCATGAAATGCTCAGTCATTCACAAACAAGGATTGGGCGAGAGTCACTACTTTGTCAACAAATGCCTGAGCAAATTATTTAAGAACAACATTTCTCAAACAGCTATTGCAATGAATTTGGGGATTTCACCATCTATGCTCCGTTATATCATCAAAAGGTTCAGAGAATCTGGAGAAATCACCACACGTAAACGATGATATTACCTTTGATTCCTCATGATAAAGGATATCACCACATGGGCTCAGGAACACTTCAGAAAACCACTGTCACTAAATACAGTTTGTCGCTACATCTATAAGTGCAAGTTAAAGCTCTACTGTGCAAAGCCAAAGCCATTTATCAACAAAACCCAGAAACGCTTCGCTGGGCCCGAACTCATCTAAAATGGACTGATGCAAAGTGGAAAGGTGCTTTGTGGTGTGACAAGTCCACATTTCAAATTGTTTTTGGAAACTGTCTACGTCGTGTCCTCCGGACTAAAGAGGAAAAGAATCATCTGGACTGTTCTAGACGCAAAGTTGAAAAGCCAGCATCTGTGATGGTAAGGGGGTGTATTAGTGCCCAAGGCAAGAGTAACTTACACATCTGTGAAGGCACCATTAATGCTGAAAGGTACATTCAGGTTTTTGAGCAACTTATGTTGCTATCCAAGCTACGTTATCATGGACGCCCCTGCTTATTTCAGCAAGACAATGCCAAGCCACGTGCTAGAACAGCATGGTTTCACAATAAAATAGTGTGTGTACTAGACTGGCCTGCCTGTAGTCCAGACCTGTCTCCCATTGAAAATGTGTGGTGCAATATGAGGCCTAAAATAGCAGAAGGGAGACGGTTGAACAACTTAAGCTGTACATCAAGCCAGAGTGGGAAATAATTCCACTTAAAAAATGTGTCTCCTCAGTTCCCAAACGTTTACTGAGTGTTGTTAAAAGGAAAGGACATGTAACAAGGTGGTAAAAATGCCCCACTGTCAACTTTTTTGCAATGTGTTGCTGCCATAAAATTGCAAGTTAATGATTATTTGCAAAAAAAATAAGTCTCTCAGTGTGAACATTAAATATCTTGTCTTTGCAGTCTATTTAATTGAATATAAGTTGAAAAGGATTTGCAAATCATTGTATTCTGTTTTTATTTACCATTTACACAACGTGACAACTTCACTGCTTTTGGGTTTTGTAAGGTAAGCAGATATTTAAGTATTTATTTTTATTAATAAAAGATTTTGAGAACGTTTACTCGCATAAAATTTGTAGCATTATTCAATAATATTATAAATGACAATATATGCACTTGCATGCTGTGAATGTTTGTTTTCTGTTAAAACAGAAAGGAGGAATACATTGTGAATAGATAACGTTTTTTATGGACACAGGCTTTTGCATATATTGCATACATTTCTGATTGATCGAGGACTTCCTGTAACGATGATTGCATGACCAACATCCTATCATAACTGTCCCGCTAAAACAAAAACATTCTTCTCACGATGAGTAAGCTTACAGCTGGAGGCGAACAATCGAAGTCGTATTTCTATAACTATGCTAATTTAGTCCCATTGTTACTCTAACAAGTGCGCATGCACGCACGCACACACACACACGAGTCATTAGCCATTATGCTAATATGAGAGCATCTGAGTTGCAGCATCACGACCCATCGAGTCTAAACGACTTCCTGTGTGTCAGGGATTTAACAGTCCAAGCAGACTTTCCTACGTCACGGTCGCGGCTCATTGACTTGGAAGGTCGGACTCACGGACAGACTAGGTGCCAGTCCGTTAGCTTAAATGCTGACATGAAAACAAGAGACATTCACGTCATCAGGAAAGAACATACATGATATTACTGTACTCGGGACACAGGTGTTTTTATGGTGCGTTCAAGAACCGCCACATCGCCCGCCATTAATAATCAGGCATAGATTTTGTTTGTTACGCAAAGTGCTAGCGTACAAAGCAATATTTAAAGTATGCCATTAAATATGAAGACTAAAAATCTATCAGTGGAGCATAAAAACACAAAACATTTGAAAATGTTTGAAAAAACTTGGACAATGTCAGGGCAGGAAGATCCAAAGTATTAATGTCAGGGCAGGAAGGATCCAAAGTACTAATGTCAGGGCAGGAAGGATCCAATGTACTAACGTCAGGGCAGGAAGGATTCAAAGTACTAATGTCAGGGCAGGAAGGATCCAAAGTACTAATGTCAGGGCAGGAAGGATCCAAAGTACTAACGTCAGGGCAGAAGGATCCAAAGTACTAATGTCAGGGCAGGAAGGATCCAAAGTACTAATTTCAGGGCAGGAAGGATCCAAAGTACTGATATCAGGGCAGGAAGGCTCCAAAGTACTATTGTCAAGGCAGGAAGGATCCAAAGTACCATATTTTCCAGACCATAGGGCGCACAGGATTATAAGGCGCACTGCTGATGAATGGTCTATTTTTGATCTTTTTTCATATATTAGGCGCAACAGATTATAAGGCGCATTAAGGGAGTCATATTATTCAGATTTTTTCTAAATGTAAAATACATTCTTGTGGTCTACATAATATGTAATGGTGGTTCTTTGGTCAAAATGTTGCATAGATGATGTTTTACAGATCATCTTCATGTCAATTTCTGACAGTCACTTCAGGATGCGCCGTTTTGTAAGTGGTCTTATTTACGTGCATCCACTTCGACAGCGTCTTCTCTCCGTCATCGTTGTTTTAGCGGTTACCGTGCAAAGACGGGAGTGGAAGAAGTGTCAAAAGATGCAGCTGACTGTTTTAATGACATTCAGACTTTACTTCAATCAATAACGGAGCAGCATTTCCTCATCCGTGGCTCACTAGTGCAACAGTAATGCTGGAAATGTGTCCCGTGAAAAAACGTCCCAAGCAGAACTCACTAATAACTAAAGTTTCTTGGGTAAATAATGTAAACTCACTACACGCTGTGTAGTGAGTTTACACTCACGGCGTGAGAGTAAACGCGTGGGACGGCGTGGCGCAGTGGAAGAGTGGCCGTGCGCAACCCGAGGGTCCCTGGTTCAATCCCCACCTAGTACCAACCTCGTCACGTCCGTTGTCTCCTTGAGCGAGACACTTCGCTCTTGCTCCTGATGGGTGCTGGTTAACGCTTTGCATGGCAGCTCCCTCCATCAGTGTGAGAATGTGTGTTTGAATGGGTAAATGTGGCAGTAGTGTCAAAGCGCTTTGAGTACCTTGAAAGTAGAAAAGCGCTATACAAGTACAACCCATTTATCATTTACACCGGTATGTGTGTGAATGTGAGTGTGAATGTTGTCGGTCTATCTGTGTTGGCCCTGCGATGAGATGGCGACTTATCCAGGGTGTACCCCGCCTTCCGCCCAATTATAACTGAGATAGGCGCCAGCGCCCCCCGCGACCCCAAAAGGGAATAAGCGGTAGGAAATGGATGGATGGATGTTTTAGTGCTTTCATGGCGAGTTTACTGACAGATGGCAACAGCGGAGGATGATTGTCCCATAACAAGAAGATAGAGGAAAAAGAAGAAGCTTATCGACTCGCGGACGCGGGCAAATTTTCAGGACTTATGCAGTTCCCAAATACAGATCAGCAGGTACCAGAAGGTAAGAAAATTGGCTTTTGCATAATATTAGGAAACAAAATGCCATGATTAATAATATTCCTATGTTGAAGCACAGTACAATCCATCAAGCGGTGCGGCTTCATTGCTTACTAAAGTCTTACTAAAACATTTTGATATATTTTTGAGCGCCGTGTGTAATGTTCTATATTTTCAATGGAACATATAAAATGTTGGTTTTATTTATTTGAGACATAATGCAATCATAGTGCTGTCTACACTTACTGTATCTCTTATGTTAGACTGCCATCTACTGGTCACACTTATCATAACACCATGTACCAAATAAAATAGGTGAGTAATCTCAACCAGACTTATTCCGTACATTAGGCACACCTGGTTATAAGGCGCACTGTCGAGTTTTGCGAAAACAAATGGTTTTAAAGTACGCCTTATAGTCCGGAAAATATGGTACTAATGTCAGGGCTGGAAGGATCCTAAGTACTGATGTAAGGACAGGAAGGATCCAAATAACTAATGTCAGGGCAAGAAGGATCCAAAGTACTAATTTCAGGGGAGAAAAGATCCAAAGTATTAATTTCAGGGCAGAAAGGATCCAAAGAACAGATGTTAGGGCAGGAAGGACATGCCGGATCAGACGGTCTGAAGGAAGCTCAAGTCCCTCAGAGGAGTGCTACGATGTAGCGGTGGGGGACAGAGTTAGCACCAGAAGGAGAAAAGCGTTTCAAAGAAAGCAAACGTTAGGTAGAACAACTCACCAGATGGAGCACGTCAAAGACCGAGTCGGAGGAACGTTTACTTGGTTGAGTCCACCTCAGAGCAGACATGATTGCGTGCAGAAAGAGGAAGTAAAAAGTCTACATGGCTGGTCTGCAGGAGCAGTTCATGGTCCTGGTCAACAGACGGAGATGAAAGTGGAGCGAAGATGCTCCTCTACGCCCACCAGCTCTCCAGCACTCCCTCCCCTCGCTGAAGACCTGCCTGAGTGCAGCAGTGCGCTGATTCAGCCTTGATCATCTGGCGGAGTGCAGGCAGAGAGCCTGCGACGGCAGGAAAAAACCTCCTCGGGCTTATGGAGCAGGATTGGCAACAGGGACTGAGAGGGGGGGATGTGGGAAGAACTGGTAGGACTAGGGGGGAGGGAATGCAGCTCTAGTGGTTCACTTAAAGGATCCAAATTTGAGACAAGAAAACACAAACAATGCCTCAAAAGGCAGAATAGAAGTATGAAGATAAAGAATCACTTCATCAACATTTAGAATCCACAAAAACATCAACACTTATCCTTGGGTCATACAAGATGAGACCTTGGCTCAGGTCCACAAACTGAAAATGTCAAACATGCAAAGGCCATTACATATTTTGTAAAAAAATAAAATAAAATAAAATACTCACATTTAGTCAACATGACCACAAGTAATTAATAAAAAAACAATGGTATTATCAAATATGAAGATTAAACTTTAACCTAACGTCAACAGGACAATACAGGAAGTAACGTTTTACTCGTGAAAGCAACAATCAGCGCTTATCACACAAATGATATTAAAGAGAAGGAAACATCACACAGCAAACAAATCAATGACTGAAGTGACTAGTGTGCAGTCCTACATTACCCTGTTTGGGGACGAGGAACACACACTCTGCTTTCATGAAACTTCATATGCCATTTTTTGGAAGTTTTTGTTTTTTTTAGTAATCTTTTACTTAATTCCCCTAGTAATTAATTATAGTAATTATGTTAGTAATACAATTACTTTTTTGGTAAAGCAACTTTAATTACTTTTTAAAAGTACTTTCAGAACACTGAAAATAAGTGACCACATTATACACTAATGACAATGTTAATAGCACCACCTTTCTGTGTGGATGAAATTGTGTGGCCTTTCGTGTGTGACTGTTTAATAATAATAATAAAGATGCATTCGTAATGGGTTTGTAAACAAATCGTAGCCCCAGAATCGTAACGGTCAGCAATGAGTCAAACATAGTGAACATAGCTCAGGGTTTAGACCACTCTCACTCGTAATGACTTATTTAATCCAGCAGATGGTGCCATTAGGAAACAGCAACACTGTGCTAGTGCAGTGTCAATACAGCCAATGAGTGTGCCACACACTCACTGTGGCATCATTTAGCCATCAGGAGGTTCCCACGACTACTTCTGAAGCACTTTACAAGTCAAAGCCCAATTCACATTTTACAATCTTGCAATGATCAATTTCATATTTAAAATGTTGCAATGATGACAAAAAGTGGAAATGTGACCATGTTGAGGATGCAATGCAGGCGCTTGTTCTCAGAAGAACATTTCAGTGCGGGTGAAAAGCACCAAATGTTGCGTCCGAGAAGAAGCGCTCGCTAACGTCTGGCACCGGAGCCTGCTCACCAAGCGAGGTGCGAGTTTGACGCTCGCTGCCTGCCAGAAGAAAAACTGCTAAATGTACTTTCTGCTACTTTTGTTCCCTGGCTAAGTTTATCTGCACTAGAAGAAAGAATAAGAGAAGTAACCAAGAGGACTTTGTCTTACCTTTCCGAACACGTCAAACTGACCGAAGATCTCAGAGTCGTCGTCCAAACTGTCACCAGAACTCTCCAGCAGCAGCCCGACACCATCATCCAGGATCTCTTCTGAGGACACAGAGAGATCACGTCAAATTGCAGTCTGCTTCCAACTCAGACCCTAACCCAGAAGACAAATCTAACCCAGAAGACAAATCTAACCCAGGAGACAAATCTAACCCAGAAGACAAATTTATCCCTGAAGACAGATGTAACCCAGAATACAAATCTAACCCAGAAGACAAATGTAACCCTGAAGACAAATCTAACACAGAAGACAAATCTAACCCAGAATACAAATGTAACCCCCGGATTTCCCGCAGCGACGCCTTAACAACAAAGAGCCACCGCCTAACCAAAAGTTTAAAAAAAAAAAAAAAAAAAAATATATATATATATATATATATATATATATATATATATATATATTATATATATACATACATACATACATACATACATACATACGTATATATATATATATATATATGTATATATATATATATATATACTTTTTTTTTTTTTTATTTGTCTTGTCCAGCTTCTCAGGCAAATCATACAGTTGATGTAGATGGCTGTTCAGATTTACTTTACAAAAAAGAAGTGTAGGATACTTCTCTTGTTGCCTTATTTGTATTTGACTTTATTAAATGTATTTACAGTATATTATCATTTGGTGCTAAGCTAAAGTCTTAACAAGCTGTTCCGCTTAGTTCTGCCTCTGTCAGTATGTCTCTGCACTACCCAGCATTGTCCCACCCACAAAACCATCTGACTGGTTACACGAAGAGCAGTAACAGCCAATCAGCAGTGCGTATTCAGAGCGCATGTGACAGCCAATCAGCAGTGCGTATTCAGAGCACATGGAGTCAGTGCTAACAGCAGAGGCAGGCAGAGAGGAGAGACGGTGCGGGTTAGCAGAAAGGTGTTTAACAGGTGAGCATAATGCAGCAGACTCTCCCCAAATGAGCCCGTTGACGTTCTAGAATTAAAAGCGGCAACTCAGCTCGCTCGCAGTCCTTGAGGTGAAGGCTAACTAGCTTTTAGCGAAACGTTAGCTCATTTTGTGAATCTAACCTTGAAGACAAATCTAACTCTGACGACAAATCTAACCACAAAGACAAATCTAACCCAGAAGACAAGTTTAACACAGAAGACAAATCTTACCCAGAAGACCCTGAGTACAATTCTAACCCAGAAGATAAATGTAACACTGAGTAAAAATGTAACCCTGAAAACAAATCTAACCCAGTAGACAAATGTAACCCAGAAGACAAATCTAACCCTGAGCACAAATCTAACCCAGAAGACAAATCTAACCCTAAATACAACTCTGAATACAAATTTAACCCTGGGTAAAAATATAACCAGAAGAACAGATCTAAACCTGAATACAAATGTAACCTTGAGTACAAATCCAACCCAAAAGACTAATCCAACCCAGAAAACAAATCAAACTCTGAAGACAAATCTAACCTTGGGTACAAATCTAACTCTGAAGACAAAACTAACCCAGAGAACAAATCTAAACCTAAATACAAATGTAACCCAGAGGACAAATCTAATCAAGGAGATTAATCTAACTCAGAAGACAAATCTAACTCAGAGGACAAATCTAACCCCAAGGACAAATCTAACCCTTAAGACAAATCTAACCCAGAAGACAAATCTAACATAGAGTACAAATCTAACCCTGAGCACAAATCTATCTCTGATGACAAATGAACCCTAAGTATATCTCTAACCCAAAGAACAAATCTAAACCTGAATACAAATGCAACCCTGAGTACAAATCTAATCCAAAAGACAGATCTAAACCAGAAAACAGATCCAACCCGTAAGGCCAAGCTAACCCAGAAGACCAATCTAACATTTAAGACAAATCTAACTCTGAAGACAAATCTAACTCCAGGGTTTCCGCCTTAACAACAAACTAAAGTCCTAACAAAAAAAACAGAAAAACAAAAAAAAAAAGTCCTAACAAGCTGCTCTGCTTAGTTCTGCGTCTGCCTCTGTCAGTATGTCTATGCAGCACCCAGCATTGTCCCACCCACAGAACCATCTGATTGGTTACATGCAGAGCGGTAACAGCCAATCAGCAGTGCGAATTCAGAGCACATGTAAAAGTCAATCAGCAGTGCATCTTCAGAGCGCATGTAACGTGGAGTGAGCAGAAAGGTGTTTTTAGCAGGTAATTATAATAAACACCTCCCAGTCAACTACTTAAAACATCACTATGAGCTCATTGACGTTCTAGAAACAAGCGGCAGCTCAGCTCGCTCGCAGTCCTTGAGGTGAAGGCCAATTAGCTATTAGCGTAACGTTAGCTCACTGTGCGGTATGTGTGTGTGTGTGCGTGCGTGCGTGTGTGTGCGTTACGGACAGCAAAGCCCTGTCTATCTGAGAGAAAGACAAGCAATATTGACTTATAGATAAAAACTAAGTTATTTCACTTGACCTTTTTCTGTGTTGATTGAGCAGTGTTAAAGCAGCAAAAATCAACATTATGTTAAATAAAGATTTTCTGTCTCTGATAGTTGATATAATAATGTAAGTGCAACATAAAGCCTACATGAACTCCATGGTGTTGAGGGATGAATAGTCTCTCCTATTGCTATTGTACTATTTTTTCAGCTATAGATACATTAATCATTAGTAATGTAGCAGCCTAGTTTTGAATGGCAGGGTCCCTGTTATCGCATGTTGATAAAAATATAACATTTACATAATAAAATCCAACTACAGGCTTCCCAAATGCTGTAATAAATTAACCAGAGACCCCAGAAGGGACAAGCGGTAAAAAATGGATGCATGGATGGATGGATGGAGTTGAGCAGATGTCAGCATGTGGCCCCACTTTTAACTCTTTTTTTCAAATGCTTATTGCAAACGCCTACTTACAGTGAGTCATTAATTTGACTTTGTAAGTCATTATTTTAGTATCTCAGGTAGCTAGGACTGATTTGTTTTTACTATACAGAAAAAATATCGAGATATATATCGTATATTGCCAATCTGCAAATGGAGCGGAAAAATTTGTAGGCTTCTTCACGTGACGAAGCCGGCCTACGTCACGACAGTCTGTAGTCTATTGCCCCCCTGGCTGTGATGGCAGCGACGAGGTGGAGACGTGATGGCGACAGGCCGAGTTAAGCCAATCCTTACACACACCCACCCCCCTCCCCAGTCCCCTCCCCCTGGAGAGTCACCACCTTTACTAACACATTTTCTGGCGGAAAAACTGAACTCTGAAGAAAAATCTAACCCTGAAGACAAATGTAACCCAGAAGACGAATCTAACCCAGAAGACAAATCTAACTCTGAAGACAAATCTAACTCCGAAGACAAATCTAACCTTGAGTACAAATTTAACCAATAGAAAAAAATCTAAACCTGAATACAAATGTAACCCTGAGTACCAATCTAACCCAGAAGACAAATCTAACCCAGGAGACAAATCTAACTCAGAAGACAAATGTAACCCTGAAGAAAAATCTAACCCAGAATACAAATCTAACCCAGAAGAAAAATGTAACCCCGAAGACAAATGTAATCCTGAAGACAAATCTAACCCAGAAGACAAGTCTAACCCCAAAGACTCATCTAAACCTGAAGACAAATCTAACCCGTAAGACAAATCTCACCCAGAAAACAAATATAACCTTGAAGACAAATCTAACCCTGAAGATTAGTGATTTAGGTCGCTAAAACACTGTAGTGGGACATTAGCTGCTATCTCGTTAGCGAGTACGCTACATTGCCTAAAAAGGACGCCTGCTGACTCATCCAGAAAGTTTCGCCAACACGCATTATCATCACAATGTGACGATAGCATAAAAAGTCTGTATGGTGGTCACCTTGACTCTGGGAGAAGATGTCTGTGTAGAGATCCTCCTCCACGTCTGAGCGCCGTGGCGGGAGGAAGCAGAGCTGGCGGCGCTCCAAGGGAGGCAGCGTGTTGACGGTCAGCGCCAGGGAGGAGCGGGAGAACGCTGCCTTCATGTCGGAGAAGTTGAGACTGTGGGCCTCCTTCCCGTTCAGCTCCAGGATCTCATCGCCCGCGTTTAGACCTGCCAGGTACAGAACATCCGTGCTTAAAAAACTGGTACTGGATTATAATCGACCAGCTATGATTCAATCATTTCAATACAAGCCGTCTCTTCTTGCTATTTTAGCAGACAGATTAGCATATTTTTATCTTCAAAACACTGTAAAGGTGAAACATATGCAATATTATTGACATGGAGTACCAAATAACTACTATTTGGCAGTCCAACATAGAAGAAATTCACTAAAACCAACGTGCTAGCTTGATGCTAATCCATTGGATATCCCATATACATGATACTGATTAGCATTAGCGATCTTACATGGCAAACAGATTTGCAACCTCAACACGTTGACCAGCAAAATAAAAATGCAAACAAAAAAATATGACTTGAAAATTAATTAAAACAATTGATTTGCAGACAAAAGTTTTGAATAAAAATATTTTTTTAGGTTTTTTATGAAAACATTTTTTGGTTACAACTCAATTTGAGCCCCGTGGGCAGGGTGGTGCGGTCCAGAATCCTGAGCACTTCTGTTATGCCGAGGAGACCAAACTGGCGTGGGAGGAAGGAAAACTGTCAGCTTGTTACGATTCAATTTGAGACCCGTGGGCGGGGCCACCTCTGAACAATATGCCTTTTTATTGGTCAGTCTGGGATGATGACAGCGAATTACTTTCGCCCTCAACGAAGGAAAGCACCAAAGACTAAGAAGGGCGAGACTGACCAATAAAAAGGCTTCGAATATATCGTTAAGAGGAGGCCCACAAGATTGACGTTGTCATAACCAAAAAAAAAATGTTGTAACCTAAACTTTTTTGTGTTTGAGAATGTTTTTTCAGATCCATTATTTTTAGTTGCTAATCTTTTTTCAAGCCGCCAGTGTTTAATAAGTATGATACTTACAGTGGGGACGGCGTGGTGCAGTGGAAGAGTGGCCTGAGGGTCCCTGGTTCAATCCCCACCTAGTACCAACCTTTTCACGTCCGTTGTGTCCTTGAGCAAGACACTTCACCCTTGCTCCTGATGGGTGCTGGTTAGTGCCTTGCATGGCAGCTCCCTCCATCAGTGTGTGAATGTGTGTGTGAATGGGTAAATTTGGAAGTAGTGTCAAAGCGCTTTGAGTACTTTGAAGGTAGAAAAGCACTATACAAGTACAACCCTTTTATCATTTATAAACACTTTGTAGGACTCAGCAAAAGACGAGACGGGCGCATTTAACTTCAGAGCAACAACTACTTTCTGAAACTGAAATAAATGCATATTTGCAAGTGAGACTCAGAAGTGTAGGAAAATAAGAGATAAAAAAATAGTTTATAGTTTAAAAATAGTCCATTCCAGACTTTTATTCAGCAGCCAACATGAAAAGTATGTTTTTTTTTTTTGCACCGATATCATCTCATTGATATTGGGCCTCGGCCAATGGTAAAAGCTGCAAATGCGGTATCATATTGGAAGTGAAAAGATTGTCTTGGGACACCCCTATTTTAGAACACTTCCTGTTTACTTGCGCCGCTCGTCTGTAAGCATGAGCGCCACAAAGCGCACGAGTGCCGCTTGAAAGTTGTAGTCTGAGATTTTTGTGCTTGTGTGGAAGTGAGTGAGAAGATAAAGATGGAGATGTTCTGGAGGCATCACCACAGACCTTTGGCAAAGGCCAGACCTCCCGCCCGCACGTCTGTGATGTAAAGCTGCTGCACTCGGTCCTCCTCCACCACCGAGATGGAGAAACCTGGAGGAGGAGGAGGAGGAGGAAGAAGAGTGGTTACATAAGAATACATAAAATATACGTGCAAGTCCTTACCGTAACCAATCATGCACGACTCGTCTCGGTCAAACTGCACCACTTTTGTTATCTTAGAGCACAGCTCCACTTCTTTGTAGAGCTGTGGGAAAACATTACTGCTATATCAATGATTTATTATACAGTACGTACATATGTATGTCCACATGTATATATGTGTATAAATGTATATATGTATAAATATATGTCTAAATGTATATACTGTATGTAAACATAAATGTGTATATGTATCTATGCATATTCATGTGTACATATGTGTATGTATTTATATGTATACATGTATGTCTATATGTACTTATATGTATTTGTATATATGTATCTATATATGTGTAAATGTATATTGTTCTTTTTTTTATTTTTATAAATGTCTAATGACAATGTCAATGAGGGATTTTTAATCACTGCTATGCTGAAATTATAACTAATATTGATACTGTTGTTGATAATATGAATTTTTGTTTGTGTCTCCTCTCAATTGCTCTGTTTATTGCAGTTCTGAGTGTTGCTGGGTCAGGTTTGGTTTTGGAATTGGATTGCATTGTTATGGTATTGCTGTGTATTGTTTTGTTGTGTTGATTAAAAAAAACACACAAAAAATGTTTTAATAATGAGAATCAATTCTGAATCGCACAATGAGAGAATCGCGATTCAAATTCGAATCAATTTTTTCCCACACCCCTAATATATATGTTATATATATGTACATATATAATTGTAGTATACACACGTCAAGACAGGATGACTTGTATAGAGAAAACTGTAATGTTAGGGATTAGATATTAGGTGAATGCCATGAAGCAATATAAATGCTAAAAATGAATGTTTGAATCAAGGTGATACCTCCAATGTTTCCTTACCATTACAACATAAATGCTGAATATGAATTAATGAATCAAGGTGACACCTCCAATGTTTCCTTACCATTAAAATATAAATGCCGAATATGAATGAATGTATCAAGGTGAGACCTCCAATGTTTTCTCACCATTACAACATAAATGCCGAATATAAATGAATGAATCAAGGTGCCACCTCCAATGTTTCCTCACCATTACAACATAAATGCTGAATATGAATGAATGAATCAAGGTGATACTTCCAAATGTTTCCATATCATGAAACAACATAAGTACTGAATATGAATGAATGAATCAAGGTGAGACCTCCAATGTTTCCATACCATGAAACAACATAAATGCTGAATATGAACGAATGAATCAAGGTGAGACCTTCAATGTTTTCTTACCATTACAACATAAAAGCCGAATATGAATGACTGAATGAATCAAGGTGACAGATGAACATCATATTTCTGTCGGAAGTACAAGTGATTGAAGACGCTCAGAACACTTCCCTCAATGTTTCCTCACCAGGTCACAGACGTCCTCCTCAGGCTTGGGGATGTAGAACTGGACTTGGCCTTCGATAAGGAATTTGAGACGCAAGTAGTGTTTGGTATGATCCAGCTGGTGGGCCTGCAAGGTGACATGACAACAACATGAAGAACATGATAAGGTATCCCAGCAGGCACATTCTCTAAAGCTGGGGTGTCTTAACTTTTTCCATTGAAAAATGAAAGCGTGCGGGTGTTTACTGGAAATTTCTCTCCATTGACAATGAATGGGTATCATATCCCACATTTCTCACCCAATTTGGACCGTTCCAACATCCACACACTCCCCTCACCTTGGACAATCAAACTACCATCCACACACTCCACTCACCCTGGACAATCAAAATACCATCTACACATAGGGCGGGGCGATATATCGATATACTCTATATTTTGCACTTTTTTCTCTGTGCGATATAGAAAATGACTATATCGTGATATTCGAGTATACGTTCACACACAGTTGCTTTTAGCTGCTGGCATTACACTACAGGCTCTTCCCACTCCTTCTTGTGTCTCCTTCTCACAGACAGCAAGCGCACCTTTATACATACGTCACATACTGTCACGTCATACGTCACATACGCATACGCCCTCGCTGAGCAGAGAGGTAGCAGCATGGGTAACGTTAGCTGTGATGCTAGCTCAGACATGCGAGTGGAGATACGAGAGAAAGATGGTGCGAATCTGGTAACAGATTAAGGAAGAATCAATTCTCAAGAAAAACAGCAGGGGATCCATTGTCTGGCGGGTTGGCTTCAAGTGGGAATATGTAGAACAGACAAGTTTAATTTGTCAAGTGTGGGGCACAAGCGTTGCTACAAAAAGTAGCATTACTGCTAATATGTAGCATCATTTGAAAAGTCACCTGCTAGAAAATGAAGAGTGAATACTCCGAATGTCAACATATCCATTCGGTGCCACACGCCCACACCATCAAAATGCCAAGGCAAATAGTGATTTTTTTTAGTTGTGTTTTCCTTTTCTGCATGAAAGTTTAAAATGAGCATATATTAATGCAGTATAAAGACTAATGTTTTAATTTAGACACATAGAATCATCATAATGCTGTGATTATACGTATCAAGTGTTCATTCAAGGCTAAGGCAAAATATCGAAATATATATCGTGTATTGCAATGTGGCCTAAAAATATTGCGATATTAAATAAAGGCCATATCGCCCAGCCCTATCTACGCACTCCACTCACCATGGACAATCAAACTACCATCCACACACTCCACTCACCTTGGACAATCTAACTACCATCCACACACTCTCTTCACCTTGGACAATTAAACTACTAATTTACTAATTCCAAAAATTTCCCGGTTTTCCCAAAACTCTTCCTGTAAAGTTTTCACAGTCCACTTTTTTAAACAAATTCCAACCATTTCACCTTAAAAAACATTCCTCTTAGTTGGGACAAGAAACGCTCCTCTAATTTTTTGTACAAATTCACGGTTGTCCCAAAGTTCCAGGAATTCTGATATACCAATTCGCAATTCAAATTGTTTCTACGTCAACATCTTTTAACCGATTCCAACAATTCCAACACCAACTCGTTCATATTATCCAGGACAATAGTGCCAGTTTCAATATTTTCAAAAATTACTGATTGAAAAATTCCCAAATTTCTAGGAAATTCTCAAAATGTTGTTCTACTTTTTACCCAATTCCAACCTTTCAACCATCCACACACACTACTCTTCAAATATATCGAACACAAAACATGTTTTCCGTTTCCAAAAATTGCCCCTTTTTCCTGAATTTTCTGTAATTTCTCCCCATTGACAATGAATGGGCAATATACAAACCTGTCCATATCCCACATTTCTCAACCAATTTGGACTATTCAAACATCCACACACTCCACTCACCTTGGACAATCAAACAACTATCTACACACTCCACTGACCTTGGGCAAATAAATTACCATTTTCCAAATTAAAAAAACTTCCCGGTTTTCCCAAACCTTATTTTCACCTTTTCCTGGAACGTTTTCACAGTCCACATTTTTCATCCAATTCCAACCATTTCCCCTTCAAAACATTCGTCTTAGTTGGGACAACGAACGCCCCTTTTTTTTGCCGTACAAATTCTCAGTTTTCCCGAAATTCCAGGACTTCCGAAATACCAATTCTCATTTCAAATTCCTTGAAGCAAAAATTCACAAATTTCCCGGAATTTCCCGGAATTTCTCCCCACAGACAATCGAAATGAATGGACAATATACAAACCTCTCCATATACCAACTTTCTCATCCGATTTCAACCGTTTCAACTTCCACAAACTCCACTCACCCTGGACAATCAACCATTTCAGTTCCACTCACGCGTTTCAGTGGTTCGCCGGCTTGCGCACATAGAGCATTTACACGCAACGCCTACCGGAATTGCAAATTGTAGTGTTTTATAGTTTTATGTTATTGTTTTCTAATTTAAAGACCACCTTTTCTGAATCTCTCCAAATGTTTGTGCTGTAAACATTTTTTCATGAAACTATGACAGTTTCTACATCATTAACGTGTTATTACTCACTATTAAGTGTTAACATAAGTCATTTATCAATTAGCTTCCGGGCCATAGATGCCACACTTTGGACCCCAACTTTGTACAGTACTGTGTGCACCAAGAAAAGCCTCTTCCTTTGAATTTGTCAGACCATTAAAACCAGTTTGTAATGTTATATTAGCGCCACCTATAGCTCAGGTTATTGACAAAGCATGTTCCAACCTTGCAGATGCTCTCCAGCACGCAGAGCGCCGACTCCCCTGGCTGGATGATGGTCAGCACCGGCTGCTCGTTGGGAAGACACACCCAGGAGGGCGTGAGGTGGTCGGGGAGCCAGATGTCACTTTCTGGGCTGGGCCGCGGAACGGTCTTGCCAGAGTCTTCCTCGCTGGTCTGCAAAAGGTAAACATTATTTCTAGTCTTCGTCTGCGCGCATGCTGTGGGGTTTTGTAGTTATTGTAGACTCCTTCTTTTCTTCCCGTTCTTTCTGGGAAGACCAGAGAGCGGTAAATAAAAGCATGTGTTAGCACCTCTGTGTTGGCCTGGGATACTCTGGTTATGTTCTTAGGAGGATAAAATACATCTTTGTAATCTTTTAATAAGTGGGATAAAAGTCAGCTCGGAATCAAAAATCATCATTGGTTTAAAATGTTGTAATTAAACGTTAGCATGCAAATATTACAGACGTTAGCATACTTCCAAGACAGTGCCATATATATATATATATATATAAGGGGTGTAACGGTACGTGTATTTGTATTGCACAGTTTCGGGGGTTCCGGTTCGGTGGTTCCGGTTCGGTTTGGAGGTGTACCGAACGAGTTTCCACACAAACATATGAAGTAACCGCCTAAGCTTAAGTCCTAACAAGCTGCTTCGCTCTGTTCTGCTTCTGTCTCCTACACAGCACCCAGCATTGTCCCACCAACACAACAATCTGATTGGTTACTTATATAGCGGTAACAGCCAATCAGCAGTGCGTATTCAGAGCGGTAACAACCAATCAGCAGTGCGTATTCAGAGCGCATGGTGACAGCGCTTCAGCGTCGAGCAGATATGTGTTTAGCAGGTGAGCAACGGACTCTCCCCAAATTATAATAAACACCTCCCAATCAACGTTTTAAATGACGTTCTAGAAACAAACTGCAGCTCAGCTCTCTCGCAATTCTGGCTTGATGTGAAGGCTATTTAACTTTTAGCGTAACGTTAGCTCATTTTGCGGTGTGTGTGTTAGCTGTCTGTGCGGTGTGTGTGCGCGTGTGCGTGTGTGCGTGTGTGTGCTAGTGATATAATAATGGAACTGCATCATTAAGCCTACATGAACTCCATGGTGTTCAGGGATGAATAGTCTCTCCTATTGCTGTTCTATTATTTTTTCCGCTAAAGTGACATTAATCACTAGTAATGTAGCAGCCTAGTTTGAATGGCAGGGTCCCTGCAATCAAATGTTGATAAAACTATAACATTTACATAATTAAAATCAACTACAGGCTTCCCAAATGCTGTAATAAATTAAGCATGATGAGTTGACTTGAAACTGTTTAATGTTGCACTTTTTATATGTGGAAGAAAAGTTTTGTAATTTTATTTCATCTGAGCAACAAGTTGAGGCAGTTTAATGTTGATTAACGTGGGCAGAATTATTATAGTGTTCCCAATGTTAAAAGGATAAAGCCATTGTTTAAAAATTTGGTAAATAAATAACCAAAAAATTGATATTTTGTTGTTTTCTTACCGTACCGAAAATGAACCGAACTGTGACCTCTAAACCGAGGTACGTTCCGAACAGAAATTTTTGTGTACCGTTACACCCCTAATATATATATATATATATATATATATATATATACACATTTACAGTGGGGCAAAAAAGTATTTAGTCTGCCACCGATTGTGCAAGTTCTTCCACTTGAAATAATGACAGAGGTCTATAATTTTCATAATAGGTACACTTCAACTGTGAAAGACAGAATGTGGAAAAAAAATCCAAGAATTCACATTGTAGGAATTTTAAATAATTTATTTGTAAATTATGGTGGAAAATAAGTATTTGGTCAACCATTCAAAGCTCTCACTGATGGAAGGAGGTTTTGACTCAAAATCTCACGATACATGGCCCCATTCATGCTTCCTTAACACGGATAAATCGTCCTGTCCCCTTAGCAGAAAAACAGCCCCAAAGCATGATGTTTCCACCCCCATGCTTCACAGTAGGTAAGGTGTTTTTGGGATGCAACTCAGTATTCTTCCTCCAACACCACGAGTTGAGTTTATTCCAAAATGAATGATACAGCAGAGGATTGGGAGAATGTCATGTGGTCAGATGAAACCAAAATAGAACTTTTTGGTATAAACTCAACTCGTCGTGTTTGGAGGAAGAAGAATACTGAGTTGCATGTTTTTTTTATTAATCCAACAAAATGCCTACACAGCAATACCATAACAATGCAATCCAATTCCAAAACCACACCTGACCCAGCAACACTCAGAACTGCAATAAACAGAGCAATTGAGAGGAGACACAAACACGACACAGAAAAAAACAAAAGTAGTGAAACAAAAATGAATATTATCAACAACAGTATCAATATTAGTTATAATTTCAGCATAGCAGTGATTAAAAATCCCTCGTTGACATTATCATTAGACATTTATAAAAATTTAAAAAAAGAACAATAGTGTCACAGTGGCTTACACTTGCATCGCATCTCATAAGCTTGACAACACACTGTGTCCAATATTTTAACAAAGATAAAATAAGTCATATTTTTGGTTTGTTTAATAGTTAAAACACATTTACATTATTGCAATCAGTTGATAAAACGTTGTCCTTTACAATTATAAAAGCTTTTTTTTTTTATTTACTACTCCGCTTGCATGTCAGCAGACTGGGGTAGATCCTGCTGAAATCCTATGTATTGAATGAATAGAGAATCGCTTTGAATCGGAAAAACATTGTTTTTGAATCGAGAATCACGTTGAATCGAAAAAAATCGATATATTATCGAGTCGTGACCACAAGAATCGATATTGAATCGAATCGTGGGACACTAAAAGATTTGCAGTCCTAATATATATATACAGCCCTAATATATATATTTACAGCCCTAATATATATATACAGCCCTAATATATATATACAGTATATACACACACACACATATATATATATATATATATATATATATATATATATATAAAACCCCGTTTCCATATGAGTTGGGAAATTGTGTTAGATGTAAATACAAACTGAATACAATGATTTGCAAATCCGTTTCAACCCATATTCAGTTGAATGCACTACAAAGACAACATATTTGATGTTCAAACTAGTAATTTTTTTTTGCAAATAATAATTAACTTAAAATTTCATGGCTGCAACACATGCCAAAGTAGTTGGGAAAGGGCATGTTCACCACTGTGTTACATCACCTTTTCTTTTAACAACACTCAATAAATGTTTGGGAACTGAGGAAACTAATTGTTGAAGCTTTGAAAGTGGAATTCTTTCCCATTCTTTTTTTATGTAGAGCTTCAGTCTTTCAACAGTCAGGGGTCTCCACTGTCGTATTTTACCCTTCATAATGCGCCACACATTTTCCATGAGAAATAGGTTTGTTGTTGCATTTCTTTTCACAGTTTATGAACTTACATTCATATTTTGCTGAAGTATTATTTAATAAATATATTTATAAAGGATTTTTGAATTTTTGCTATTTTTAGAATATTTTCCAAAAAATCCGACGTACCCCTTGGCATACCTTCAAGTACCCCCTGTGGTACGCGTACCCCCATTTGAAAAACACTGCTCTAGGGGAGGCTTGTGGCCCAATAATGAGCCCCACCCTATGGTTATGAAACACTGATGTACACAACAAATAATGTTAATTGAACTATATAAACAATAATTAATGTTACAATGTACTATGTACACAATAAATATTGTTACACTGTACTATGTTCACATCAAATAATATATATAATATATATATATAAACAATAAATATTGTTACAATGTACTATGTACACCACTAATAATGTTACATTGTACTATATAAACAATACATTTTGTTACAATATACTATATAAACAATAAGTATTGTTAAAATGTACTATGTACACAATAAATAATGTTACAATTTACTATGCAGTAATAAATATCGTTAATATCGTCATTGTAACATTATTAGTTGTGTGCATAGTACACTATGCACACAACTAATAATGTTACAATGTACTATGTACACAACAAATAATGTTACAATTTACTATGTAAAAAATAACTGTTGTTACAATGTACTATTAAACAATAAATATTGTTACAATGTACTATATAAACAATACATATTGTTACAATGTACTGTATAAACAATAAATATTGTTACAGTGTACTATGTACACAACAAATAATGTTACATTGTACTATATTAACAATACATTTCGTTACAATGTACTATGTACACAACAAATGTTACAATTTATTATGTAAACAATAAATATTGTTACGATGTACTATATAAAATGGTAAATGGTTGTACTTGTATAGCACTTTTCTACCCCTTTTTAAGGAGCCCAAAGCGTTTTGACAGTATTTCCACATTCACCCATTCACACACACATTCGCACACTAATGGCGGGAGCTGCCATGCAAGGCGCTAACCAGGACCCATCAGGAGCAAGGGTGAAGTGTTTTGCTCAAGGACACTACGGACGTGACTAGGATGGTAGAAGGTGGGGATTGAACCAGCAACCCTCAGATTGCTGGCACGGCCACTCTCCCAACTTCGCCATGCCGTCCCCAATAAACAATAAATATTGCTACAATGTACTATTGACACAAAAAATATTGTTACAATGTACTATCCATCCATCCATTTTCTACTGCTTGTCCCTTTCGAGGTCGCGGGGGCCAATAAATATTGTTACAATGTACTATATAAACCTGTGGTTCTCAAATGGGGGTACGCGTACCCCTGGGGGTACTTGAAGGTATGAATCTGAATCCACCCTCAACCCCTCTCCCTTCTGTTTCTGAAAGACGGACTGTTTTATTGAAAAGTGATAGTACTATGAACACAGTCCCTTTTTCAGAAAAAGAAGGGGGAGAAGTTGAGGGTGGATTCAGACTCTCAACAAAATCGACAATCATCCGACTCTGACAATTTACATTGTTTTACATTTTTCAGTTAAAAACACAAAGTCAAGTTTAGAAGTGGTAATAAAATCATTGACTAAAAATGATTTGTTATTCAGAGACCTGACATTCAACACACCGTCGTGTAGATCTACCAGACCTACTCAACTGCTGTATCATATATCCAAAGCTATGATATATCCTTACTTGAGACCAACCTATGTACTAGATGTTATACAACTTCTCCTACTTGTTTTCAGCATAACTATTGGTGTCGCTACAATAAGTGAAAAGTTTGATGTTGATCCCCGTTTTGTTACCTAAATTACTCTGATTTTGATACACATGGCAGGATGTTCCACCCAGCAGTATTCCCTGACAGACTGGTACTTAGGCTTGTTCTAATGTCCTTGTGCCTCAGTCCTTCCTTCCCGACGACAGTGACTGACAAGTGTCTTAGAACATAGGGCTGACTTGAAATAGACTAGATCAAGGGGACAGCAAGACTTACTTTTTTGGCCTGTGCAGTGTGATTGATTGCAAGGGACATAATAACTATTACGTGGTAGTAACCTCTATCTTTGTTACGTCTCAAACCTGAGCTATTGGTGTCGGAAGCAGAATACATACTCTAGGGGGTGGTGCCCCTGGTGGAAGCAGGTAACCCACTACACATAGCATTGGAGTTCCACTGGCCCCTATTATTACATCAAAACTATTCGGAAAGGATGATCTTCCAGAGGAATTTTGATCGTTCCGAGAACCCCATCGCCCTTACAATTGCCAACGTTGGTGGCATGCCCGATTAGCCCAGTCTCTCTTATGTTGTGTTGGGGGTTAACCAGACTGGTACAGACTCTAAAGGGATTATCAAAATTAATGTCCTTGAGAGGGCGTTAACTACCTCTGCCCCCTCTGTAGCACCTAAAGTGTCACTCCACCTCCGTTACGTTTCAAAGGCTCTCACATCTGTGTATACTAATGACATCACCACTGAATACCTGGTAGCTTTGACCCTAGGAGCAGGTGCAGGCAACATGTGGCTCAGGTAGATGACTAGCATGGCCAATAGCCAAAACATGGGTGATTGTGTTGCTTGTTCCGCTGGACGTCCCTTTCCCCACACTTACCCCGCCCCTTTTAAGTTGACTGACACAAATGGCTCAAACTGCCTTATCTCCTTGTTTTCTGAACCCACGCCTCCAGGTTGCGACTTGTTGGCAAGTGTGTACCCTCCTGTTGACAATTCCACCCAAGTTCTTCCCTTGTGGCCCAAAAGATGAATTAGGGCCACAAAGGGTCAATGTCACCCAACAAGTTGGGTGACATTGACCCTTTCTGGTGCACCACACTGATAGAGGGCTCAAAAATAGGCCCTTGGGCACGGGCTGACTTGTTCTGATATTGTGGGAAGCACATATTGTACATTAGAATCCCGACGTCAGCCGTTGGGCTTTGTGTTATGGTTAGACTGGTGACCCCACTTCACCCTAGTGGGTACAAAATTAACATCCCTTGGAACTCCTGGTTCAGCGGCCTCTTTAACTTAACGCCGACGCCGCCATGTTCTATCTAGGAGGAGTGTAACGGGCTCCTTTGATTTGATGAGGAACCCTGATGGCGTTTACTTTAATGCAATAGGGACACCAGATAGGTTTCCGGACAACATAAATGTGTTGTACTTGTATAGCGCTTTTCTACCTTCAAGGTACTCAAAGCGCTTTGACACAACTTCCACATTTACCCATTCACACACACATTCACACACTGATGGAGGGAGCTGCCATGCAAGGCGCCAACCAGCACCCATCAGGAGCAAGGGTGAAGTGTCTTGCTCAGGACACAACGGACGTGACGAGGTTGGTGCCAGGTGGGATTTGAACCAGGGACCCTCGGGTTGCGCACGGCCACTCTTTTTTGTTGTGTACAATCACAATTTATGTGATTCACACCACATAAATTGTGGTGTGAATCCTGTGCATGTTTTGAGAACCTTCCTATCATTGGTGCTATTTTCCCTGTGACTGCTACTAAAAATGTAGAACGGATTAACTATGTTTTTTATAATCTGTTGAGACTGACCAACCTGACTCGTGACTCTGTTGAGGGACTTGCTGAACAACTTGCCCCGACCTCGCTCATGGCCACCCAGAACCGCATAGCCCTTGACCGCATCCTAGCTCAGGAAGAAGGTGTGTGTGCAATGTTTGGTGACCAATGCTGTCGCGCCTTGTGCTCGGTCTCTATGCACCCGCATCATTGTTAGAGCCATAGAAGGGTCAACCCCACCCTGTTTCTGGGTTTGCTATGTCCCTGAAGGGGGTCAAGCAAAGTGATGACTTTCGAGAATTGCTAGTTTCCCTCGCTGACCATGACGACTTTGACTTGGACTCCCTCTATTCATCTCCCATGTAACTAGGCTTTTATTGTAGTGTGAGATTGCTAAAACTTTAATGTGGGGCAGGTGCTTTAGAAGTATTGTAATTGTGTTAAGAGATCTTTAGTAGAAGATCTGAAGGGGGATTGACAGAGATAGATATCTTTTTTAAATCCTTGTCATTTTTTAGAACAGTTAAGTATTGGCCATGCGTAGACCTTGAAGGTTGGAATGTAGCGAGAAGTCCTAACACTCTTCTTATCTCAAATGTCCCAGGCTTAGGAGGAGGGGGAGAGGAGAAAAAGGGGGGGCGAATGAGAGGGGGTAAGAGGCGAAACTTCCGTAGTATGGTCAGATCAACTAGGGCGATGCGATTTTGAATGTGTCGTGCATAGATTTGGTCTCCCAAAGCTTTGGTAATGAAATATCAAAATAAGCTACTCTGTCCGGGATTCATTTAAAACCAGCTTATGTGTCATCTAACAAACTCTGGGGGGTGACCAGTCAATTAAATTCCCTGGGAGGAAAAACTGGTCCAAACGCAACGCTATAAAACAATAAATATTGTTACATTGTACTATGTACACAATAAATAATGTTACAATTTACTATGCAACAATATATATTGTTACAATGTACTATGCAGACAACTAATAATGTTACAATGTACTATATACACAACAAATAATGTTACGATTTACTATGCAAACAATAAATATTGTTACAATGTACTATATAAACAATAAATATTGTTACAATGTACTATGTACACAACAAATAATGTTACATTGTACTATATAAACAATACATTTTGTTACAATGTACTATGTACACAACAAATGTTACAATTTACTATGTAAACAATACATATTTTTACAATGTACTTTACAAAATGGTAAATGGTTGCACTTGTATAGCACTTTTCTACCCCTTTTTAAGAAGCCCAAAGCGCTTTGACAGTATTTCCACATTCACCCATTCACACACACATTCACACGCTGATGGCGGGAGCTACCATGCAAGGCGCTAACCAGGGCCCATAAAGAACAAGGGTGAAGTGTCTTGCTCAAGGACACAACGGACGTGACTAGGATGGTAGAAGGAGGGGATTGAACCAGCAACCCTGATTGCTGGCACGGCCACTCTCTCAACTTCGCCACACCGTCCCCAATAAACAATAAATATTGCTACCATGTACTATATACACAAAAAATATTGTAACAATGTACTATCCATTTATTCATTTTCTACCGCTTGGGGGGCCAATAAATATTGTTACAATGTACTATACAAACCAGTGGTTCTTAAATGGGGATACGCGTACATCTGGGGGTACTTAAAGGTATGCCAAGGGGTACGTGAGATTTTGAAAAAATATTCTAAAAAATAGCAGCAATTCAAAAATTCTTTATAAATATATTTATTGAATAATACTTCAACAAAATATGAATGTAAGTTCATAAACTGTGAAAAACAAATACAACAATGCAATATTCAGAGTTGACAGCTAGATATTTTTGTGGACATGTTCCATAAATATTGATGTTTAAGATTTCTTTTTTTGTGAAATTTTTTTTAGAATTAAGTTAATGAATCCAGATGGATCTCTATTACAATCCCCAAAGAAGGCACTTTGTGTTGATGATTACTTCTATGTGTAGAAATATTTATTTATAACTGAATCTCTTGCTTATTTTTCAACAAGTTTTTAGTTATATTTTTTTCAAATAGTTCAAGAAAGACCACTACAAATGACCAATATTTTGCACTGTTATACACTTTAATAAATCAGAATAAGATGACATAGCTCTGTATATTACTTCTTTATCTCTTTTTCAACCAAAAACGCTTTGCTCTGATTTGGGGGTACTTGAATTAAAAAAATGTTCACAGGGGGTACGTCACTAAAAAAAGGTTGAGAACCACTGATATAAACAATAAATATTGTTGCATTGTACTACCTAAACAATATATATTGTTACAATGTACTATATAAAAAATACATGTTGTTACAATGTACTAAACAAACAATAAATATTGTTCAAATGTACTATGTAAACAATAACTATTGTTACAGTGTACTATGTAAACAATAAATATTGTTACAATGTACTATATAAACTACATATTGTTACAATGTACTATGTACACAACAAATAACGTTACAATTTACTATGTAAGAATAAATATTGTTACAATGTACTATGTACACCACTTACAATGTTACATTGTACTATATAAACAATACTTATTGTTACAATGTACTATGTACACCACTTACAATGTTACATTGCACTATATAAACGATACTTATTGTTACAATGTACTATGTACACAACAAATATTGTTACAATGTACTATTTACACAACTAATGTTACATTGAAGTATATAAACGATAAATAATGTTACAATGTACTATTTACACAACTAATGTTACATTGTAGTATATAAACAATAAATAATGTTACAATGTACTATGTACACCACTAATAATGTTACACTTTACTTTGTAAACAATAAATAATGTTACAACGTACTATGTACACCACTAATAGTGTTACAATGTACTATGTAAACATTAAACAATGTTACAATTTACTATGTAAAGAATACATTTTGTTACAATGTACTATATAAACAACAAATAATGTTAAATTTTAAAGTACAAACCAGATAGACAACAACTGTGTCATTACAAAAAACCCAGTATTTCACATTCCACAACAATCTCTTTCCAAAGGCATGCTATGCTGTGTGTCTTCAGATAGTTTGGCCACTTTTTTTTTTGTCCATGGTTTGGCCACTTGATGGCACTGTTGGCACAGCTTGCAACCAAACGTCAGTTCATAGGTTAAATGTGTCCCGTTTTATTGCCTGTTTACTTTCGCTTTCAAAGCGACCAAAAGCACTTCCGAATGAGGGAAAAAACTAAACATAATTGATAATAAATCTGCTTTTACTTGATCAATGTTCACCATTTTGAGGACTATGTGCAGTTTGAAGTCTGCACTTCAGAGTTGGACTTGAGGTTAGTTATCAGTGAGTGAGGACAAACTCACAAACAAAACTTGCCTTGTTAGCGTTTTGGACGAGACAACGAGCGTCTTTACCTGGAGCTCCTTTGCCAAGTCAGCAAATGATCCGTCTGCGAGGGTCCTCACCAGCTCCTCTCCGTCGGCAAACACCTGCCGAAACAAACGGCGGACGACGTTAGCACACGCAGGACCACCGTCAGGTGTTCTCGCACACACCTGGTTGATGCTGGGGTGCGCTTTGGTCTTCTTTTTGGACGTGGTGTCCAAACCCCACAGCGAGGAGAAGCGGCTCTTGCGCTTGCTGCTGGAGCGGGACATAGCGTGCGCTCGCCGCCTCACGCCCATCTCCGTGCGCGCCGCCACCTGACACACACAAACTGACAGTCAGACAAGACGCTAATGGCAGGATGGAAAGATTTTAAAAGGACTACTGGAGGAAAATGTGAAAAACTGTTTATAGCCCACCCTGCTGGTGTTGCAATGCTCCAGCATCTGCCTTCCTCTTGCTAGCATTTTTTTACGATTAATAATGCACAACCAGAGAAAGACTTACTGTTAGGGGATTGCCTAGAAAAAATAACTACAAATATGTTTAAAAAACAGATTTTCATTCTAGCAATGAGGCAGCATTTGCATGTTAGAGATGTTGAAGTGTGATTCTCCCATTTACCAACAAAAATGAGCCCTATAGAGCGCTCTCAACTTGACAAATGTTCTTAACGTGCGGGGGTAAATGTGTTGGAACATAAAATATTTAAGAAAGTTTCTTTCTATAATTATAGATAAATACAGTATTTTAAAGACTATTGAGCCGCGCGGTTATGAGCCACACTCACATTTCAGAAGCTACAAATGTAGCTGAGATAGGCACCAGCGCCCCCCGCGACCCCAAAGGGGAATAAGTGGTACAAAATGGATGGATATATTAGCCGCACCGGACTATTTCTTTTTTACCAAATACAACTTGGTTAAAAGATGGAAGTGTGTATAACATTTCTTTTTCAGCACTTTCAACAATACCGTGGTAATATAATAACGGGCACTTGGTTTGCTGTCATTGTTTTAACATACTTTTAGCACAATAGATCACAAATTTTTCTATTTAGCATATTTCCACTGACTTTAGACCGCACCGGTATACAAGCCACACCCACTAAATTTTAGAAGAAATAAATATGTTCCATATATTAGTCGCACCAGATTAGAATTCACAGATACATATGTTGTGAAATGAGTTATTTACACAGAAATATTCACCTTTTTTCTTTCTAAACGGTGTCTGTAACACGGCAGAAAAACGGCTGATCGAACAGAACAGAAGTCATGGTCATGGACCCACAAGCTGCGCGAGCTAGCTCTCCAATCAGCTAAACAGACTCCACGGTGACGTGTTGGAGAATTTACTGAGGAATTTGTGAAAGTGAAACAATACAAAAATAATGTTATTGTAAGTTAATAACACTAACACAGACACTCATAAACGTGTTAGCATGTTAGCTCGATTACATTAGGATAACACGTACAAATATACATGAAAACACTAATAGAGACATCACACATTGGAAGGTTTGGTAAATGAGAATTGTTTTAGTTATATTGTAAAACTTACAAACGTTGCTTAGAGTGATGAATAAATAATCCATACAAGTAGTATAAATATATGAGATGAATACAAATATTGTAAATATAAATATGTTGGATGAATATAAATATTGTAAATATAAATATATGAAGTCCTCCCACTCTGCTTGTGTCACCTGCCTGCCGACACACGCTGGCGGCCAGAGGGCGATGCAAAGACGTGCAAACGTCTCTAGGTGCGGCCATCAACTTCTCCCCCCAACAAAATAAGAGCGTTTTTCCCAAAGCGAAACTGTGAGTGTATTGTTGCATTCAGCTCTGACACAAAATGTTTTTGGAATTTAATAATAAACCTAAATGTACTGGTATTGTCAAAATGATCCATACTTTGATAATCCAGTCATGAAGTCAATTGGTTCATTAGTGGTTTGTAAATGGAAAAGTTTGTATGGTGAAGCAAAGTTCTCCATGTAAAACTGAATAATTGCTTTGTACACATTGAAGACAAAATAAAGTGCTGTCCAGTACTGTATAATAAATAAAAATAACAAGAGGGTGACAGATCATATTTCTATTTGGTAACAATCTAAAACAACAATGACAAGCTGAGCTGTCCTCACAATTGTTCAGGAATCACAAAAATCTGTCATTTTAACCAACCATGTTACTACAATAAAAACATTTCAAAAAGTAAAATGCATGTGCAGTAGATTACATCGGCAAGAGGAGAGAAAAGAGTGGAAAAAAGTGTGTGCGCGCTTGGAAGAGGAGTCGCTGAATAGGAGGTAGTCTTTTTCCTACTCCAACAGACGTCACCATGGGACGGTTTAGTAAGTCAGAGTTCTTTTAATTGTATTGTAAATGTTGCGATCTGCAGCTCAGATCTACACTATTTATTTTTCCATTTTGTATATTTCTCCGACTCCTTATTTCCTGTTTGCTTTGTCACCATGGTCACTCATCAGTCCACCTGCTAGTCTCGCCCCACACACCTGCTACTAATTATCACCCACCTATTTAAGCCAGTCTTCTCTGTTCATTCGGTCTGGGTTCATAGTTTGCTTTCACGCCACTGTACGTCTGGATTTTGATCATTTGCTTTCTCGCAAGTATTTCTATTCTTGCTAGCTTCTCATGCTAAGCCACTTGTTTTGTCCAGTTTACATACTGATGATTTGTTTTCTCTTTTGTGCCAACGTGCTATTTAAGTTTGTCTATTTTTACTTCCTAGTTTTCATACTAGCGTTTTTGGTTTGCCTTTTTATTAGCTCCAGTATTTCTGTTCAGAGCTCCCTTTTTGTTAAATAAATATTTTAAGATCCTACCTTTGTTGTGTTCACGTCAACGCATCCTCGAGGGAATCGAACCCGGCATCACAATGCCCACCAGTCCTCACAGTATGAACCCAGCAAGAGATTCCTTCGCGATTGACAGCTGGAAAGAGAAAGCCTTTGATATAGGCACGTGGAAAAAGCTCCGAGCACGGGAGGCAGAGATCCGTCATTACGGTGATGTGCCTTCCGAAGCGGCTCGCGCTGCCCACTGCAGTGACACTTCTACTCCACAACTCTCTTTCAGCGAACACAGCAAACTTCAACCCGTCCAGGATACTCCTAACAAGCCTGGTAATCCCTTTAGTTACATGTCCACTCTTTCTTTCGACCGCCATGTCTCTTTCACAGACGGCAGCGGTGATGTCATGTCGGTAACTCCTTCCGGTGACGTCATCAAAAAGAATTTTTTGGACTATAATTCTCAGCCTTTTTCTAATTATATTGACTTTAATTTTCTGGACAATATTGATAAGAAGGATCTCCATAAGGACGTTTTTTCCAGATACAAGTCTAGTTCTCAATTTTCACCTTCTTGTTCATCTCAGTCACTAAGTCCTCAAGCCCAGCCCAAATCTATGGGTTTTTCTCCTTTTTCTAAGGGTTCTTCTAGTAATTCTAGTAGGGAAGAATCTGCCCTCCTCCTAACCTCCCTCCACCCACCCTTAGATACCTCTTCACATGATAAGGAATACGTCTGGCATCCGCTGTTTGAAAAGGGGGCTCAGGTTGGCAGCTGTGCTACGGAGGTAGCACAGTTGCAACCTGCTAAGCCACAAACTCCAGCGCGTCCTCCACCACCTGTGTTCCGTCCATGTCTTAGTCGCTGTCCTAGTCCATGTAGTTCTGTCCCTAGCCTGGTTCTCGCACCAGAGATGGACTCTAGCCTGGTTCTCACACCAGAAATGGACTCTAGCCTGGTTCTCACACCAGCCTCCGACCCAGAACTGGTTCTCACACCGGTTTCAGACTTTCACCTGGTTCTCACACCAGCACCTGCTCCTAGGCTGGAGCCCACTCCAGCACCAGTCCTATTACTGGTGTCCACTCCAACACCATTCCTATTGCTGGGGTCCACTCCAGCACCAGCTTCAGAGCTGGAGCCCACACCAGCACCGACGACGGGGCTGGAGCCCACACCAGCACCGACGACGGGGCTGGAGCCTACACCAGCGCCACCGACGACGACTGCACCTGCCTCCACGACGGCGACGACTGCACCTGCCTCCACGACGACGACGACTACGCCTGCCTTTACGACACCGCCTTCTTCGTCTGCAGCACCCGCACCTGTTTCCGCGCCGACGATGACTCCGCCTCCAGCTTCCTCGACGATGTCTCAGCGTCCTCGAGTTGGCCTGCTGCGTAAGCAGCAATCTGGGGCCTGCAGTCTGCCTTCTCAAAGGTCAGTAACTGGACGCCAATGGTGCAAACAGCAGCAGCCCTCAAGACTTTCCCTAAAAACCCTAAGGCTGCTTAACTTTTGGCGCCACGCACGCCCACCTTCTCTGCGGCCACCAATGTGGCCTTTTCGAGGTCGCCCGCCAAGACTTTTGCGGCACCGGCGTTTCCGTCCGCCACTGCCACATGATTTGTCCCGGTGGATTCGGGGACACACGACTTGGCGACCCTCCACCGTGGCCTCCCTCCGCCCTCCCTTCGTTTGTGGACTTTCTGTTTTGGGGAGGGGGTTCAAGTTTTGTTTTTTCTTAGTTTTTTTTGGAGACATCTGGTATCTGTCTTTTGTTGGGGGGGGAATACTGTTGCGATCTGCTGCTCAGATCTACACTATTTATTTTTGTTTTTTCTTAGTTTTTTTTTTGAGACATCTGGTATCTGTCTTTTGTTGGGGGGGGAATACTGTTGCGATCTGCTGCTCAGATCTACACTATTTATTTTTCCATTTTGTATATTTCTCCGACTCCTTATTTCCTGTTTGCTTTGTCACCATGGTCACTCATCAGTCCACCTGCTAGTCTTGCCCCGCACACCTGCTACTAATTATCACCCACCTATTTAAGCCAGTCTTCTCTGTTCATTCGGTCTGGGTTCATAGTTTGCTTTCACGCCACTGTACGTCTGGATTTTGATCATTTGCTTTCTCGCAAGTATTTCTATTCTCGCTAGCTTCTCACGCTAAGCCACTTGTTTTGTCCAGTTTACATACTGATGATTTGTTTTCTCTTTTGTGCCAACGTGCTATTTAAGTTTGTCTATTTTTACTTCCTAGTTTTCATACTAGCGTTTTTGGTTTGCCTTTTTATTAGCTCCAGTATTTCTGTTCAGAGCTCCCTTTTTGTTAAATAAATATTTTAAGATCCTACCTTTGTTGTGTTCACGTCAACGCATCCTCGAGGGAATCGAACCCGGCATCACAATGCCCACCAGTCCTCACAGTAAAACTTACAAACTTGGAGTGATGAAACGCTATGGACAACTACAAGAAGGAACGGCACTTGTACTTCCGTCTCAAAGCTTTAAACAGCATTGTATGCATTCATTGTCCAAAAACGTGGCTTTTTTTTTTAACTATTTGCAATAAATTGGCCTAAATTACCCGCACCGTTTTATCAGCCGCAGGGTTCAAAGCGTAGGAAGAAAGTAGCGGTTTATAGTACACAGTCTACAGTGAATATTTGAAGTAAACATGCCAAGTAATAATTCTGAAAAGAATGTTGTTTGTTCCTTACAAAGACAGTAGTTCTGTGACTCACCAGCGCGTGGAAGGAAGACACGGAGAAGATGCCCAGCCGCCCCATGGCCAGCTTGGTGGGGCGCGAGGCGAAGGCCAGGAGGCGTTTGGGGTTGGGAAGCTCACCGCCCCGCAGGCTGGCCAGGTAGCAGCGGCAGCGGAACAGGTCCATGTGGAACTGTTCCAGGTTCTGCTCCCACAGGAAGATCTGCAGGAGGACACATGCAGGTCAGTGCACAGGGGTTCACTTAAGGCAAAGTGCAGAACCCGATTATAATGATTAAAATATGTAAATATTACATATTCATTAAATTAAATGTGAATTCACACATATAAGATTCCACACCAAAAATGTTTTATTTATAATTTTTATTATTAAGTTGTGAATGTCCTAACATTCACACAACAAAGATTCTACACCAATAAATCATCTTTTTATGATTAATACTATTACTATTATTATTATTATTATTATTACGTGAATGTCTAAACATTCACACAATAAGATTGTACACCAAAAATCATCTAATTATTATTATTATTATTTTTATTACTGTTATTATTGTTGTTATTCTTATTATCATTATATGATACTACAACAAAAACCTATCTATTTATTTAATTATTATTACTATTAATATTTTTATCATTATCATCATTATTGTCATTGTTTTTATTATCATTTAAATTTTTAGGATTCTAAAACAAAAATATATATTTATTTTTATTATTGTTATTATTGTTTATATTATTATTATTATTATTCTGCTGCAAAACTTTGATGCGTTCCACAGCCCAAAATTTTCATCTGATTGGAACCGTTCCAGTATGAAAAGATTCAGCCCGAACACAAATCGGCTAAAGGCCTACTGAAATGAGATTTTCTTATTCAAACGGGGATAGCAGGTCCATTCTATGTGTCATACTTGATCATTTCGCGATATTGCCATATTTTTGCTGAAAGGATTTAGTAGAGAACATCGACGATAAAGTTTGCAACTTTTGGTCGCTAATAAAAAAGCCTGAGAGCTAAATGTCATGAGCAGGGAGCGACGGAGTTGGAGGAGGCCCTGACCATCGCTGGCCGGTGTGAGATTTTAAGGTGTACACAGATGCCTCCTTGGAAGCAGTGGGGGCGGTGTTGGCTCAGGACAAGGACGGACTGGAGCGAGTGGTGTCATACGCTAGCCAAGCACTCAGTTCCCCAGAAAAGCGCTGGTCTACATTCAACAGAGAGCTGTGGGCCGTAGTGTGGGCTACACGACAATTCGGACACTACATAGGATCAGCTGCCTTTACCATCATAACTGATCACAAGCCGCTGTTGGGCCTGTGTGGTATGTCCATTGACAAGGATCCCATGGGACGCAGAGCAAGATGGATACTGGAACTGGACCCTTACAACTGGAGTATGCAGCACAAGGACGGCAAACGGCATACTAATGCTGATGCACTCTCACGGTGTCCTTAAGACCCTGAACCTAGTGTGGAAAACACAGGTGAGAAAACTACACAAGTGAATGTCATAGGCTCAGATATAGAGCCCAGCGTTCACCAACCAGTCACTCAACTGCTACAAACACCCCCACAAAAACTCCCGACCTTTGACCTCCATACTGGGGTGCAGCATGTGGAGTAGAACAGGACTTGTCGTTCAAATATGCACTTTCACATGATGGAACGGAACTGAGGGGGCTACAACGGGCCAACCCAGATATCAATCAGGTGTTGGACTGGATGGAGAGAAGTGGCTCTCGGCCATCTAAGGGGCAGATGAGAGGTAGTTCCCGGTGGCTTCGAAAATTATGGACTGAATATCCCCGCCTCTCTGTTGTTAATGGACTACTCTGCAGGACAGTGAACTCTCCACTCACCGGAGATGCTCTGTGTCAGGTTGTCATGCCCTCCTTGCTTATCTCTGATGTGCTGCAGCATCTTCATGGGGGCTCTGGATCGGCACATTTCTCCGTGGAACGAGTGTGGGAACGTGCAAGGTAAACTTTCTACTGGCCGTTCATGTTCAAAGATATTCAGCTGTGGTGTGAACAGTGCATCCCATGTCAAACACGCAAGGCCCCGGTGCCTAAGCATCGGGCACTGATGGGGAGCGTTCATGCAACTCGGCCACTCCAGAGAGTGGCAACGGACATTCTTGAACTGCCAGTGACTTCAAAGGGAAATAGATATGTGTTAGTAGTGGAAGACTACTTTACCAAGTTTGTGAATCTCTATGCACTCTTTGACCAAACAGCAGTCAGTAGTGCAGTGTTTGTTCGATGACTATGTGATGGTGCATGGTGTTCCTGAAACGATTCATAGTAATCAAGGGCGGCAGTTTGAAGCTGAGATTGTTCAGAAACTGTGTCAGCTCCTGGGAATTATTATTATAATCCCAAATCAGACGGAATGGTTGAACGCTTTAACTGAACTCTGGTCGACCAACTGGCCAAATCGTTGCTCGCCTGCGGTGGTGAGTGGGATGATTATCTGAAACAGGTGGCTTTCGCCTATAACACATCTGTGCATGCCTGCACCAACTACAGTCCGTGCTATCTACTTCACGGACGGGAGGCCCGTGTTCCAGTGGATGTGTTGGTGCCTTTTCACCTGGTGCGCTCGGACTTGCCTCTTTCCCATGCTGACTTTGTGGCCTCCTTAGCAGAGAGGCTGGAGACCGCTCTCGCTGGTGCCAGGCACGGTGGCGCCAATGCTCACGAGAAGCAAAACCTGTACCATGATGGAACCATGCGTCACCGGCCGTATGCAGTAGGAGATCTGGTATGGCTAAGTAATCCGACAGAGGACAGGAGGAAACTTGAACTGGAAGGGGCCCTATAGGGTCCTGTCTGTGTTGGACTCTCAGGGGGAACCTGGACTTACCTATCATATTGGCAACCCTTTGAAGTTTGATGGACGGGGGCAGGTCGTCCATTATGATAGACTAAAACCATACACGCTACCGATGGTTGCTGGTTTTTCAAATGGCCCACCTGCTTCTCCTAGTCAGGCTCCCTCGTTGCTGGACAAGGGGTCACTAGAGAGGGGTGCTGGGGCTGACGAGCCGTTGATCTCTGGTGACACAGGGACTGTTCAGATTACAGGCACTAGGGAGCCACTACAAACTGTTTCTCGTTCTAGGAGGAATGTCAGACAACTAGGTTGTTTCAAGGACTTTTTCACTCTTGGTTAGCTGTTTAGAAATAGAAGGAAAATTAAACAGCACAAACGGGGGAATGCTACAGTTGGACTTTCAGTTAGAGATTGTCAAGGTCACTTAACATGTTTCTTACTGTAATGGCACATGTTTCATAAGTGTATAGTATGTCTGGATGCTATGGTGTATCAGAATTTTATGGTGTACGTGGAAATAGTGTGGCATGCGTGATTGGGACTGTGCCACGTGGTGTGAGGGAAACATGCATACATATTTTTTTGTTGTTGTTGTGTGTGCTTTGTATATTTGGGGGGACAGGTTAATATGTTTGTTTTTTGTTTTTTCATGGTTTTGCCTGTTTGTGTTGTTTTTGGCACTTATCCTGTTATTGTGTTGAAACGAGGACGTTTCTTTTTGTAGGAGGGGAGGTATATAACCTATTTTTATGGTTTTGCCTCTTTGTGATGTAAGTTCCTGTTAAGTTCCTGTTATACAGTATATGCCTTGAGCTCTTATTTTGAAGGTGAAAGGAAAGGAAAAGATGTCATGTTTGAGCGGAGTTTTGAAAACAAACTAAATAAAGTGGTCCTCGTGTAAAACTAGAGCCTCTGTGTTTGTTATTTTATAGTATGATACAGTATAGGCGACTTATATAAACCCTCGGTTACAGTCGTAAATTTTGATTCGCTGAAAGTTTTATCACTGACAAATACTGTCTCAGTTTGCACTGGGACAACTTTACCACGAAGTGATGTCAAAAGAAAGACTTGATGGTAAACACTAAAATGAGTGAAAAGTCAACCCTTTCACCTTCATCCTGTGCCATGTCTCCAGTAAATTACTTGTTTTAGTCTTTGTGAGTCCATGGAAATGTCTCTTTTATCGCCCGCTGGCTCGACATCGTTCGAGGATGGAAACAGGCTAGCTGTTAGCTCCAAGCTAACCAGCACCCGACCAGACTCCTCCAAACCAAAAACATACTTTGTAGGTCAACAAATATGTGCTTTTTGAAGTGTTAATGTGCGAGGAGTGTTCAAAAGTATCGTGGAGAAGTGGCTGACAAGTTGTCAAGTGTCACTCGCATCGCTGACATCATCACCGTCATTGTTTACTGAAGCAGAGATGCTAACTGTGCGTTAAGATAAATGCTCTGCTTTTTTTCCATAGACTTATCAGATCTAAATTTTTATTAACTATACAGTAGCAGGGGGGTCAAAAGTGTGGCCCAGAGGCCATTCGAAGCCCGCAGCTAATGTTTTAAAGGCCCACAACACAGTCTAAAAATACTATTAAAATAAACAAAAACATAACACGAGTCGAATAAAAAAGCTCACAGGTGAAATGTAATTTAGAAAAAGTTGCAATTTTGCCTAATAAGACAAAACTGTTTTTTCCTTTAAAACTGTCATTGCTCAAAACATAATATTGAATCAAAATCAAGGTTTTTATGAATGATTGACCTATCCAAGGCTCAGATTACTTCACATCAAATATTCCACTTTGAAAAATATTTTCTGAGGAAGATTTTGCATATTTTGTGTGTTTGTCATAAAAAAAAAAGTTTTTTTTTAACAAAAAAGGGCAGAAAACAAACAAAAAAACATTAAACAAATAATAAAAAAAACTTAGAATTGAGGGATAGATGTGAAGTTGATGTAGACCAGAGGTGTGCAAACATTTTCCAGCGAGGGCCACATAGAGAAAAATTGAAGGTTGCGAGGGCCACTTTTCTACATTTTGTAAATAAAAAATATTAAAATTAAAACAATGTAGGTGACCACATGCTAACATTTGAAAAACACTTCTAAATCTTAGCTTTGTCTTATAGATAAAAAAGCAATAAAATCATTCATGATTATTTTAATAACGATTGTATTTGTATTTATGTTAACTGTGCTCTGAAGTAAGCTTGGATTTACTAATATTGCTATTGTTGCGTCAACTGAAACGCTTTTGAGGGCTTTAGTACACTCAAAAACATATCATGTCTCACAAGAAGTTTGTACACTTTTTCATCAAAGACCTTATACAGTAAGACGCTCAGGTTGTCGGCCATTTTGGTTTTCAGGTCCCATTTTTGGGTGATTTGGTCCAATTGAATTTTTCATAGTTTTTTGTTCTAATTTGGGACCTGTTTAGTTTGTCTATAGAATTTGTCGTGAGCCAATAAAAATTGAGCTGCGGTCCGCAAATGGCCCCCGGGCAGCACTGTGGACACCTTTGATGTAGACACTATAGAGATTTAAATAAATAATGTATGTATGCCCTGGCACACGATTATCATCACTTCATGACCTAAGCAAAATACTTTTTACACTTTTATACTGAAATGAAAAAACCTACAACTTATTAAATACAAATATAGAAAAAAGTAGCGGCAGCGGTAAAGTTTAGATCCATTAAGGAAAGAAGAAAGTGAATGAATGTTTATAACTGATTACATTTACATATGCATACAAATTTGTTTTCTTTTGTATAATTTTTTTTTTTAATGAATTAAGCAACATTTATGACAACCCTTTACCGAAACACAATATAGAATGTGAGATATAACAGGATAATGCATACATTATCATTTGTTTTCAAAACGCTTACAAAAAAGTGGGACCCCAACATTTTACTGTGTGACTCCATTTTTATGACTTGATGGGGTCCCTGGGACCCCATTATGAAAATTCCTAGCGCTCACACTGAAGAATGTTCAGACTATGACAGCAAACCAGTGCTATTATATTACCACGGTATTGTTGAAAGTGCTCCAAAAGTACTTTCATACAAACTACCATCTTTTAACCAAGCTGTATTTTGGTAATAAATAAATACATTTTAGTTTTTTTTACCGTTTGAAGATCTTAATCTACTGCCTTTTTTTATAAAAAAAATGTTTAACAAAAAGTATAACATCACCAGAGTCGCTATCTTATGCTACCATAAGTGGTTTAATAGAAAAAAGTGTAATATTTTTCCAAAAGATTAATTTTAAACCATAAAGCCCGGGATTATAAATTTAAAGTTAGCTTGTTACCCCAAAACTTAGTTTTCTATAAACATTGTCGGTGTACCTAATGTCCCATGATCTTTCATTTGTTTTAATGTACAGTGGAAAATAATCCGTTGCCGGGTCCAACAAATAACAAAGTGGTTCAACATAGCTCCTCAAAATGGCCGCACCTGATCCAGGATGGTCTTCCTCTTCTTGGCATCGGTAACGGCCGACAGCTGCATGTCGCCCATCTTCTTCATCTTCTCGTCCATGTCGATCTTCTGCTCCAGCTTCTTGGTCTCGGCCCCCAGCAGGCGCACCGGGTCCTCACGGTGGTGCAAGCGGGCCAATGCGGTGGCGCACGCCGAGTGCACGGCCGTGATCCAGTTCTCCAGCTCAGTCTGGCTGCACGTCTGAGCGGGGTCAAAAGCAAAATAATTCATATTCGTCCTTGCGACTTTTCTAACCTCTGACCTGTTTTGAAAAATACGTATTCCAAATAAAATACTGCACGAATCGGTTTGAATCCAGAATTGAATCTTCTCTAATCTAGTAGATGGCTGATGACAGTTATGAAACAGCAACACGGTATCAGTGCGGTGTCGATACAGCTAGTGCTCGTGCCGTACACTCGCTGAGGCATCACTAGATAAAAGTATTGGGACACCTGAAAAAATTTAGAAAAAGTGGAATTTCTTGCTTCCACTTGACAACAAAGATCTTCTGCCAGAGATGTGGCGTTTGCGAACGGATCGAGTCTTTTGAATGGCTCTCTTATGTGACGATAAGAACCAATTCACAGTTGTAAGCCGTTGGGTTTGGGAGACTTTTTTTTTTTTTTAATACACACGCAGGAACAGTGTCAGCAGCTGCAACTGGACTAGAAAATTAGTCCAAGGAAACAGAGCAGCAATTTGATTAAACATTAAAAAAAAAAAGTAAGATAAAATAAAATAATACAATATAATATCAAAATGTTTATATTCTATATGTATATATATAGATATATATATTAAAACTTGTTTTGAATATAAACATATATGTATACGTATATGTATGCATATTATGTCTGTATGTATGTGTGTATGTATTTATATACATACATTTTTAAATGATAATTATTTTATTATTTTAGTTGCAAAAGACTAAAACATTTTAATATATACGTACATATATACCGTATTTTTCGAACTATAAGTCGCAGTTTTTTTCATAGTTTGGCATATGCTCCGGAGCGACCTAAAAGTGTAATTATTAACACATTACTGTAAAATATCAAATAATATTATTTATTTCATTTGCGGAAGAGACGAAGAAAATGTCAGCAATCGTCACACACACTTCAGCAATCGTCACATACACGTCAACCAATAAGAATTTGGAGGGGTAGGGTCATGGCAGAAGTGCATTGTGGGTCATGGAATGCTAACTTCTATAAGCTATATGCTACTGCTGTAGCTATTAAAATTGATCGTTTCATCGTTGGCGGTAACTTATAAAAACTGAGAAGGGCTGAACAAAAAATGGCACCAAAAGGGAAATCAGGTACTGCAGATTACACAAAATCAAATAATATAATTTATCTAATTCGCTGAAGAGACGTAGAAAATGCCAGCAATCGTCACACACGTCAGCAATCGTCACATACACGTCAATAAATAAGAATTTGGCGGGGGAGGGTCATTGCAGAAGTGCATTGCGGGTCATGGAATGCTAACTGCTATATGCTATATGCTACTGCCTTAGCTATTTAAATGGATCATTTCATCGTTGGGGGTAACTTATAAAAACTGAGAAGGGCTGAACAAAAAATGGCACTGAAAAGGAAATCATGTACTGCAGATTACAAGCTGGACGTAGTGAAATATGCAGCAGAAAACGACAAAAGGAAGCGGCGCATACCTTTGGAGTTGGCAGAGTTGTTTAGAAGCGACATCGAGGAAGAATATTTCATCGGATTTTTTCAATTAGGAGTGACAGATTGTTTGGTAAACGTACAGCATGTTCTATATGTTATAGTTATTTGAATGACTTACCATAATATGTTATGTTAACATACCAGGCACGTTCTCAGTTGGTTATTTATGCGTCATTTATTTTAAATTGCCTTTCAAATGTCTATTCTTGGTGTGGGATTTTATCAAATAAATTTCCCCCAAAATGCGATTTATACTCCAGTGCGACGTATATATGTTTTTTTCCTTCTTTATTATGCATTTTTGGCTGGTGCGACGTATATATATATCCCTCCAATGGGCTCACCACCCATAGGAGGGGTCATAGAGGTCGGGTGCATTGTGAGCTGGGCGGCAGCCGAAGGCAGGGCACTTGGCGGTCCGATCCTCGGCTACAGAAGCTAGCTCTTGGGACGTGGAACGTCACCTCACTGGGGGGGAAGGAGCCTGAGCTAGTCCGCGAGGTAGAGAAGTTCCGGCTGGATATAGTCGGACTCACCTCGACGCACAGCAAGGGCTCTGGAACCAGTTCTCTCGAGAGGGACTGGACCCTCTTCCACTCTGGCGTTGCCGGCAGTGAGAGGCGACGGGCTGGGGTGGCAATTCTCGTTGCTCCCCGGCTCAAAGCCTGCACGTTTGCGTTCAACCCAGTGGACGAGAGGGTAGCTTCCCTTCGCCTTCGGGTGGCGGGACGGGTCCTGACTGTTGTTTGTGCTTACGCACCAAACAGCAGTTCAGAATACCCACCCTTTTTGGGTACACTCGAGGGAGTACTGGAAAGTGCTCCCCCGGGTGATTCCCTTGTCCTACTGGGGGACTTCAACGCTCATGTTGCCAACGACAGTGAAACCTGGAGAGGCGTGATTGGGAAGAATGGCCGCCCGGATCTAAACCCGAGTGGTGTTTTGTTATTGGACTTTTGTGCTCGTCACGGATTGTCCATAACAAACACCATGTTCAAACATAAGGGTGTCCATATGTGCACTTGGCACCAGGATACCCTAGGCCTCAGTTCCATGATCGACTTTGTAGTTGTGTCATCGGATTTGCGGCCTTATGTTTTGGACACTCGGGTGAAGAGAGGGGCGGAGCTTTCTACCGATCACCACCTGGTGGTGAGTTGGCTGCGATGGTGGGGGAGGATGCCGGACAGACCTGGCAGACCCAAACGCATTGTGAGAGTCTGCTGGGAACGTCTGGCAGAGTCTCCTGTCAGAGAGTGTTTCAATTCACACTTCCGGGAGAACTTTGAACATGTCACGAGGGAGGTGCGGGACATTGAGTCCGAGTGGACCATGTTCCGAACCTCTATTGTCGAGGCGGCTGATTGGAGCTGTGGCCGCAAGGTTGTTGGTGCCTGTCGTGGCGGTAATCCCAGAACCCGTTGGTGGACACCAGCAGTGAGGGATGCCGTCAAGCTGAAGAAGGAGTCCTATCGGGTTCTTTTGGCTCATAGGACTCCGGAGGCAGTGGACGGGTACCGACGGGCCAAGCGGTGTGCAGCTTTAGCGGTCGCGGAGGCAAAAACTCGGACATGGGAAGAGTTCGGGGAAACCATGGAAAACGACTTCCGGACGGCTTCGAAGCGAATCTGGACCACCATACGCCGCCTCAGGAAGGGGAAGCAGTGCACTATCAACACAGTGTATGGTGCGGATGGTGTTCTGCTGACTTCGACTGCGGATGTTGTGGATCGGTGGAGGGAATACTTCGAAGACCTCCTCAATCCCACCAACACGTCTTCCTTTGAGGAAACGGTGCCTGGGGAATCTGTGGTGGACTCTCCTATTTCTGGGGCTGAGGTCGCTGAGGTAGTTAAAAAGCTCCTCGGCGGCAAGGCCCCGGGGGTGTATGAGACCCGCCTGGAGTTCCTTAAGGCTCTGGATGCTGTGGGGCTGTCTTGGTTGACAAGACTCTGCAGCATCGCGTGGACATCGGGGGCGGTACCTCTGGATTGGCAGACCGGGGTGGTGGTTCCTCTCTTTAAGAAGGGGGACCGGAGGGTGTGTTCCAACTATCGTGGGATCACACTCCTCAGCCTTCCCGGTAAGGTTTATTCAGGTGTACTGGAGAGGAGGCTTCGCCGGATAGTCGAACCTCGGATTCAGGAGGAACAGTGTGGTTTTCGTCCTGGTCGTGGAACTGTGGACCAACTCTATACTCTCGGCAGGGTCCTTGAGGGTGCATGGGAGTTTGCCCAACCAGTCTACATGTGCTTTGTGGACTTGGAGAACGCATTCGACCGTGTCCCTCGGGAAGTCCTGTGGGGAGTGCTTAGAGAGTATGGGGTACCGGACTGTCTTATTGTGGCAGTCCGCTCCCTGTATGATCAGTGTCAGAGCTTGGTCCGCATTGCTGGCAGTAAGTCGGACACGTTTCCAGTGAGGGTTGGACTCCGCCAAGGCTGTCCTTTGTCACCGATTCTGTTCATAACTTTTACGGACAGAATTTCTAGGCGCAGCCAAGGCGTTGAGGGGATCCGGTTTGGTGGCCACGGGATTAGGTCTCTGCTTTTTGCAGATGATGTAGTCCTGATGGCTTCATCTGGCCGGGATCTTCAGCTCTCACTGGATCGGTTCGCAGCCGAGTGTGAAGCGACCGGAATGAGAATCAGCACCTCCAAGTCCGAGTCCATGGTTCTCGCCCGGAAAAGGGTGGAGTGCCATCTCCGGGTTGGGGAGGAGACCCTGCCCCAAGTGGAGGAGTTCAAGTACCTAGGAGTCTTGTTCACGAGTGGGGGAAGAGTGGATCGTGAGATCGACAGGCGGATCGGTGCGGCGTCTTCAGTAATGCGGACGTTGTATCGATCCGTTGTGGTGAAGAAGGAGCTGAGCCGGAAGGCAAAGCTCTCAATTTACCGGTCGATCTACGTTCCCATCCTCACCTATGGTCATGAGCTTTGGGTCATGACCGAAAGGATAAGATCACGGGTACAAGCGGCCGAAATGAGTTTCCTCCGCCGGGTGGCGGGGCTCTCCCTTAGAGATAGGGTGAGAAGCTCTGCCATCCGGGAGGAGCTCAAAGTAAAGCCGCTGCTCCTTCACATCGAGAGGAGCCAGATGAGGTGGTTCGGGCATCTGGTCAGGATGCCACCCGAACGCCTCCCTAGGGATGTGTTTAGGGCACGTCCAGCTGGTAGGAGGCCACAGGCAAGACCCAGGACACGTTGGGAAGACTATGTCTCCCGGCTGGCCTGGGAACACCTCGGGATCCCCCGGGAAGAGCTAGACGAAGTGGCTGGAGATAGGGAAGTCTGGGCTTCCCTGCTTAGGCTGCTGCCCCCGCAACCCGACCTCGGATAAGCGGAAGATGATGGATGGATGGATGTATATATATATATATATATGTATGTATACACACATATATATCCACATATTTGTATATATAAAACTTGTTTTGAATATATACATATGTATATATATATATATATATATATATATACATATGTACATATATATATATGTATATATATATATATATATATATATATATATATATATATATATATATATATATATATATATATATATATAACAAACTTTATGGCTGGCTCACATCGTGGTCACTCCGTGATCACGTACGACCGCCAGACACTTCTGGATGTGGACGAATCGGGCCGTTTTGGACTGATAGACACTTGCGTGCTAGACTTGCTAACTAGCATGGGAATTCATCGGCGGCTACATCCAGCGGCCTGTGAAGCAGCGGAGTCTAGTAGCAGCGGGGGCCGTCTACGGAGCAGACGCCAGCGGTGTGATCGGAAACGCGGATGCCGAGCGGGGCTAAAAACAAAGCAGAAGGCTAATCCCCACAGAACACCACTTTCCTCCATCCCGAAGACGGATTTAGATGGAAAATGCGAGACTACTGGTCTGGGTAAGGAGTCTGTTAAATTAGAACAAGTTTTTTCTGCTTTGAGTGTTTCAGAGTTGGACATGTGTTTTACTGAGGTGGCTAACTATGATGCGTGCAGTTTATCAAAGCAACAAACAAACAATCGGAAAATCCCCGTTACTGAGGTGGCTAACCATGATGTGTGCAGTTTATCAAAGCAACAAACAAACAATCGGAAAATCCCCGTTACTGAGGTGGCTAACCATGATGCGTGCAGTTTATCAAAGCAACAATCAAACAATCGGAAAATTCCTGTCGTATCAATTCCTAGATATGGTCGTAACTATACTAAATGCACTGGGCATAATAAACACAACATTATTAATATTGCTACTACGGATAATTTGATCAAAAACTCCCTAAAACAGCCCACTACCTATAATATAGGTTTTTTAAACATAAGATCATTGTCTCCTAAAACGTTGTTAGTTAATGATATTATCAGAGACAACAATCTTAACGTCATCGGTCTCAGCGAAACCTGGCTTAAACCAAACGACTTTTTTGCGCTAAATGAGGCATGTCCTCCTAACTTTACACATGCGCATATTGCCCGTCCGCTCAAAAGGGGTGGGGGGGTCGCACTAATATACAACGAAAACTTTAACCTTAGTCCTAACATAAATAATGAATATAAATCGTTTGAGGTGCTTACTATGAGGTCTGTCACACCGCTGCCTCTACACCTGGCTGTTATCTACCGCCCCCAGGGCCCTATTCGGACTTTATTAATGAATTCTCAGAGTTCGTTGCTGATCTAGTGACACACGCCGATAATATAATCATAATGGGGGACTTTAATATCCATATGAATACCCCATCGGACCCACCGTGCGTAGCGCTCCAGACTGTAATTGATAGCTGTGGTCTCACACAAATAATAAATGAACCCACGCATCGCAACGGTAATACGATAGACCTAGTGCTTGTCAGGGGCATCACCGTTTCCAAAGTTACGATACTCCCGTATACTAAAGTATTGTCCGATCATTACCTTATAAAATTCGAGGTTCAGACGCATGATCGTCAAACTAATAATAATAATACCTGCTATAGCAGCCGCAACATTAATACAGCCACAACGACAACTCTTGCTGACCTACTGCCCTCGGTAATGGCACCATTCCCAAAGTATGTGGGCTCTATTGATAACCTCGCTAACAACTTTAACGACGCCCTGCGCGAAACCATTGATAACATAGCACCGCTAAAGTTAAAAAAGGCTCCAAAAAAGCGCACCCCGTGGTTTACAGAAGAAACTAGAGCTCAGAAATTATTATGTAGAAAGCTGGAACGCAAATGGCGCACGACTAAACTTGAGGTGCACCATCAAGCATGGAGTGATGGTTTAATAACTTATAAACGCATGCTTACCTTAGCTAAAGCTAAATATTACTCAAATCTCATCCACCGTAATAAAAACGATCCTAAATTTTTGTTTAGTACGGTAGCATCGCTAACCCAACAAGGGACTCCTTCCAGTAGCTCAACCCACTCAGCTGATGACTTTATGCAATTCTTTAGTAAGAAAATTGAAGTCATTAGAAAGGAGATTAAAGACAATGCGTCCCAGCTACAACGGGGTTCTATTAACACTGACACGATGGTATATACGGCGGATACTGCCCTCCAAAATAGTTTCTCCCGTTTTGAGGAAATAACATTAGAGGAATTGTTACAACGTGTAAATGGAATAAAACAGACAACATGTTTACTTGACCCTCTTCCTGGGAAACTGATCAAGGAGCTCTTTGAATTATTAGGTCCATCAGTGCTAAATATTATAAACTTATCACTCTCCTCGGGCACTGTTCCCCTAGCATTCAAAAAAGCGGTTATTCATCCTCTTCTTAAAAGACCTAACCTCGATCCTGACCTCATGGTAAATTACCGACCGGTGTCTCACCTTCCCTTTATTTCCAAAATCCTTGAAAAAATTGTTGCGGAGCAGTTAAATGAACACTTAGCGTCTAACAATCTATGTGAAACCTTTCAATCCGGTTTCAGGGCAAATCACTCCACGGAGACAGCCCTCGCAAAAATGACTAATGATCTATTGCTAACGATGGATTCTGATGCGTCATCTATGTTGCTGCTCCTCGATCTTAGCGCTGCTTTCGATACCGTCGATCATATTTTATTAGAACGTATCAAAACACGAATTGGTATGTCAGACTTAGCCCTGTCTTGGTTTAACTCTTATCTTACTGATAGGATGCAGTGTGTCTCCCATAACAATGTGACCTCGGACTACGTTAAGGTTACGTGTGGAGTTCCCCAGGGTTCGGTCCTTGGCCCTGCACTCTTCAGCATCTACATGCTGCCGCTAGGTGACATCATACGCAAATACGGTATTAGCTTTCACTGTTATGCTGATGACACCCAACTCTACATGCCCCTAAAGCTGACCAACACGCCGGATTGTAGTCAGCTGGAGGCGTGTCTTAATGAAATTAAACAATGGATGTCCGTTAACTTTTTGCAACTCAACGCCAAAAAAACGGAAATGCTGATTATCGGTCCTGCTAGACACCGAACTCTATTTAATAATACAACTCTAACATTTGACAACCAAACAATTAAACAAGGCGACACAGTAAAGAATCTGGGTATTATCTTCGACCCAACTCTCTCCTTTGAGGCACACATTAAAAGCGTTACTAAAACGGCCTTCTTTCATCTCCGTAACATCGCTAAAATTCGCTCCATTCTGTCCACTAAAGACGCTGAGATCATTATCCATGCGTTTGTTACGTCTCGCCTCGACTACTGTAACGTATTATTTTCGGGTCTCCCCATGTCTAGCATTAAAAGATTACAGTTGGTACAAAATGCGGCTGCTAGACTTTTGACAAGAACAAGAAAGTTTGATCACATTACGCCTGTACTGGCTCACCTGCACTGGCTTCCTGTGCACTTAAGATGTGACTTTAAGGTTTTACTACTTACGTATAAAATACTACACGGTCTAGCTCCATCTTATCTTGCCGATTGTATTGTACCATATGTCCCGGCAAGAAATCTGCGTTCAAAGGACTCCGGCTTATTAGTGATTCCCAAAGCCCAAAAAAAGTCTGCGGGCTATAGAGCATTTTCCGTTCGGGCTCCAGTACTCTGGAATACCCTCCCGGTAACAGTTCGCGATGCCACCTCAGTAGAAGCATTTAAGTCTCACCTTAAAACTCATTTGTATACTCTAGCCTTTAAATAGACTCCCTTTTTAGACCAGTTGATCTGCCGTTTCTTTTCTTTTTCTTCTATGTCCCACTCTCCCGTGTGGAGGGGGTCCGGTCCGATCCGGTGGCCATGTACTGCTCGCCTGTGTATCGGCTGGGGACATCTCTGCGCTGCTGGTCCGCCTACGCTTGGGATGGTTTCCTGCTGGCTCCGCTGTGAACGGGACTCTCGCTGCTGTGTCTTGGATCCTCTTTGGACTGGACTTTCACAGTATCATGTTAGATCCGCTCGACATCCATTGCTTTCCTCCTCTCTAAGGTTCTCATAGTCATCATTGTCACTGACGTCCCACTGGGTCATTATTGTCACCAATGTCCCACTGGGTGTGAGTTTTCCTTGCCCTTATGTGGCCTACCGAGGATGTCGTGGTGGTTTGTGCAGCCCTTTGAGACACTAGTGATTTAGGGCTATATAAGTAAACATTGATTGATTGATTGATTGATATATACATATATATATGTATGTCTGTATGTGTGTGTGTGTGTTATATTTAATTTTAAATATGATCTACATTCCCATCCTTACCAATGGTCATGAGCTTTGGGTTATGACCGAAAGGACAAGATCACGGGTACAAGCGGCCGAAATGAGTTCCTTCAGCTGGGTGAGAAGCTCTGTCATCCGGGAGGAGCTCTGAGTAAAGCTGCTGCTCCTCCACATCGAGAGGAGCCAGATGAGGTAGTTCGGGCATCTGCTCGGGATACCACCCAAACGCCTCCCTTGGGGCACGACCAACCGGCAGGAGGCCAAGGGGAAGACCCAGGACACGTTGGGAAGACTATGTCTCCCGGCTGGCCTGGGAACGCCTCGGGATCCCCCGGGAGGAGCTGGACGAAGTGGCTGGGCAGAGGGAAGTCTGGGCTTCTCTGCTTAGGCTGCTGCCCCCGAGACCCGACCTCGGATAAGCGGAAGAAAATGGATGAATGAATGGATATTATTTTATTTGCAAAAATCAAATATATATATATCTCAAGAAAATTAGAATATTGTGAAAAAGTCCTTTATTTTCTGTAATGCAACTAAAAACATGAAAATGTCATACATTCTGGATTCATTACACATCAACTGAAATATTGCAAGCCTTTTATTATTTCAATATTATTGATTATAGCATACAGCCTGAGAAAACTCCAAAACCCTATCTCAAAAAATTTGAATTTGAATTTCCTCAGACCAAGTTAAAAAAAAAAGATTTATAACAGCAAAACAAAATCAAACATTTGAAAGTGTCTATTAATGCACTCAGTACTTGGTTGGGAATCCTTTTGCACGGATTACTGCCTCAGTGCGGCGTGGCATGGAGGCAATCAGCCTGTGGCATTGCTGAGGTGTTATGGATGCCCAGGAAGCTTCAATAGCGGCCTTTAGCTCATTTGCATTATTGGGTCTGGTGTCTTTCAGCTTCTTCTCCACAATATCCCATAAATTCTCTATGGGGTTCAGGTCAGGGGAGTTGGCAGGCCAATCAAGGAACAGTTATGCCATGGTCAGTACACCAGTTACTGGTGGTTTTGGCACTGTGGGCAGGTGCCAGATCATGCTGATAAATGAAATCATCATCTCCACAGAGCTTTTCAACAGATACACCTAGAATAGCCATATTCCCATGGTCAAGCCAGAACCAATAATGCAAATGAGCTAAAGGCCGCGATTAAAGCTTCCTGGGCATCCATAAAACCTCAGCAATGTCACAGGTTGATTGCCACCATGCCAAAGCCTCTTTGAGGAAGTAATCCATGCAAAAGGATTCCCAACCAAGTACTGAGTGCATTAATTGACATTTTCAAATGTTTGATTTTGTTTTGCTGTTAGAAATCTTTTTTTTTATTTGGTCTGAGGAAATATTTAAATGTTTTGAGATAGAATTTTTGAGTTTTCTTAAGCTGTATGTCATAATCAGCGATGTTGACATAATAAAAGGCTTGCAATATTTCAGTTGATGTGTAATGAATCCAGAATGTATGACATTTTCATGTTTTTAGTTGCATTACAGAAAATAAAGGACTTTTTCACAAAATTCAAATTTTCTGAGAAATATATATATATGTATATATATATATATATATATATATATATATATATATATATATATATGTATATATATATACATATGTACTGTATGTATGTATATATGTATACCGTATTTCCTTGAATTGCCGCAGGGCATATAGTATGCGCCTGCCTTGAATTACTGCCGGGTCAAACTGGCTTCCCAAAATAATTTGCGCATGCTTAGTATTACCGCCTGGTCAAACTCGTGACGTCACGAGTGACACTTCCCCTGTCATCATTTTCAAAATGGAGGAGGTTGAATTTCAATACCGGTAATTTGAAATCGCATAAAGGGAGGAAGATTAAGAGCTTTTCAGTAGGATTTAAGGTCCAATCTTACATCACACTCAAATTTTTACTGCATGCCTTTGGTAAGTGCCGTAGTGAGAAGAGGTTTTAAAATAATTAGCGCATGATTACTTTTACCGCATTTTTCTGGTAAGCGCAGGAGTGAGAAAAGGTTTTAAATTAATTAGCGCCCCGGAGGCAATTCAAGGAAATACAGTACATATATATATATATATATATATATATATATATATATATATATATACACACACACACAGACACACACATTGTTTGCAATTATAATTTATTATACTATTTTATTTGTCAAAAATAAGTAAAATGTTTATATATTTATGTATATTACAGAAACATTCGTAAAAATTATATTGTATTATAATACTACCGTTTGGAGACAATTAAGGTATGTAAATAAATATTTAAAAAATAGTTTAGTGTAAATAACTCATTTCACAATGTATATATCGGCGACTTTCAAGACTGACGGCCGCTCGGGCATCGACAACAGTAGCTTTCATATATAGAAAATACTTTTTTCTTTTAAAATTTAGTGGGTGTGGCTTACATATATCAGTGCACTCTATTGTCCCGGAAATACGGTAAATGATTATGATTTTAAAACTGCTACCATTGATTGTTTTCTGGATGAACAAAAAACTAAAATGAGCTCGGTTCCTGAACGGCACCTAAAGAGCCAGAAATCTTCTCTACATCTTCTACATCTTGTCCTTTACGTTTTGCAGGATTGCGATCGAAGGCCAACTAACTAATCTCGTCACCGATGAACACATTTTGAGCGCCACGCCCCAATGAGGTGTCATTTTCCTCACTGGCTCTTATCAAAGGCGGATGCTCCCCTTCCCTCTCCCTTATCTCTCCCACTCGCCTCTTTTGTTTTGTCTCGTCTTTGCTTTCTTGTGGCCTCTTTTTGCACTGCTCTCTATAAAATATCAACAAAATTGACAAGATTTCGTGTTCAGGTGAACCTGCCCTGTCTTGACGGAACGGTTGTTGCTGGACTCATGACAGACTCTTGGGATAAAAAGGAGTGCCGCGTGTCTGGCGAACATTTCAGTGGAGGACGTTGAAGATATCTACCTATTCGGGATCATGAGAACAGGACATCTGCTGATTTGAGTAAGCCTTGCTCTGGTTTGTTGACAAATTGGAGGACGCTGGCAGCCGATCAAAGTACCCTAAATCTGCAACAAATGACTGACAAGAACTTGGGTTTGGGGGAACCTGCCTGTCTTGCTGGATCTGGCGACCCTTTCATGTGAGGACAATGAAGATATCTACCTCTTCGCAATCATCTGCTGATCGGAGTAAGCGTTGCTCTGGTGTATCGACAAATTGGAAGATGCTGGTAGCCGTTCAAAGTACCTGAAATCTGCCACAAATGATTGGAGGATCCGAGCAGAACTGCGGACACTTCGGACTTGCGCGATATTGGACTTTATTGTAAACTTGTCCAAATCCTGTGAGACGCTGTCTGCTCTGCATAGCAAAGTATGATGGATATAAGGACCAGAAATAGAAAAGAGTGAAAAGTTCAAATGTATTTTCGCTCGCCTGAACACAAACATACTAATCTGTACAATGTTTGGGAGTGTGCTGAAAATTAAACGTTGTCATTCTTGTACAAGGACAACAAAGTTCCTACCTGAAACAGGAAGGCGTCTCCCAGAGAGTTGCTGAGACAGAAGACAAAGTCCTTCTTGGGGTGCTCTGGCACCGCCTGCACGATGCTGTTCTCCACCCACACGGCGTGCTTTGGGACGCTACTGTTGTCGATGCCCGAGCGGCCGTCAGTCTCGTAGAAGAACAAAGTGCAGCCTGAGTCGCCCAGGAAGACGGGAGAAGAGAACCATAAGGTGTCATTCTGCCCTCTGGTGACCGTTTAGAAGAAGTGCAGCAAGACGACACCTTCTGCACTAAAATGACATGGCGTCTTCTTTGCACTAAGCCCTGCCCCTCTACAAAGGATTTTTTTGTATTTCTGACCCTTGCACAGAGTTCAACAAACCTTTGAGAGACACCCAGTAGCTCTTCCACTTGCGTCTGGCGGCCGACTCCACCTTCTTGTTCTTCTTGTGCACCAGGAAGTTCTTGACGGCGAGCCTTCCCGCCTTGCGCACCATGCCCTGCGCGGCGCTCAGCAAGGCGTCCGACTGGTAGGCGGAGCTCACAGTGCTCTGCTCGTCACTCAACGCCGCCTCCTCTACACTCTCCGTCTGGCAGGAGCTCATCTCCAGCTCCTGCCGGAAGTTCTCATAGACGCCCTGCACGCCGCTGCCTCCGCCGCCATTGCTGCTGCCGCTGTCGCTGCCGGCAAACATGCTAACGCCTGCCGCCAAGCACACGGAAAAGGAGGCCGACATGGTCTTGTAGCGGCGGGATTCGTCCGCTTCCGCAGTCACCCCGCTGATGCCGCTGTCCTCGTACTCGCTGCCCTCGCCGGCGGTCACATCCTGTGACAGGTGAGAGGGCATGGTGACCACTTCCTGCTCACCAGCTGGGTCGCACTTTCTCAGGACCTGGCAACTCCTTCACGTGAGACATGTCACAACAACAAATACTACAGCGGTTTTCTCCGGCTGATAAGTTGCGCTCTGAACGGTAGCGCGGCGGTGCATGTCACCCTCGCCGTGGCACCGCCGGGTCTGCCCTGCCGGGTCTCCCCCGCTCCTACACACACAGGCTCCTGGGAGATGAAGGGGGAACGCGGAGCTCGGTATCTCCATCTGGTCACGTGACCCAATAATGCACTCCAGGAGTGGGGGTTAGGGGGCGCCTCGTGGTGACAAGGCCACCATACACAGTGTTTTCACTGTGACACTCTTCCACAGGCCTCTGCTCATTTGCATAACAAAAGCCGGAGGCATTTCCAAACGGGGGTGTGACTTTAAGGCCCACCGCCCCTCGCTCACAAATGGGCAAAAAGGACAGCTTTCCTTAGACTGTTAATCTGGAAAACGCAGACACAATAAAAGGGGAGCAGGGGGCCATCTTTTTTGTGTGGTGCCACCAGGCCACATTAAGATTCTGGAGCGGTGTTCACCCGCTCATCTGGAGAACAAACAGGATCTGTGACACAAAACCAAACTAAAAAGTGTGTCGTTTGGACTTTTTTTGGGTCAGCGACCTTTTTAAGCACCGGATTCCTGGACTTGCTATGAACCAGGCAAGATCTGGATCAGGGCTGTCTTGCAGCAAGGGCCGTATGCAGAAAAATTAAAGGAATTGGCGGACATTGTTGATACCTTTTGGATGTAAACAATACATGCCTGACTTTTTGGACCTCAGGGCCCAACTTTTCCACTACAGAGGGGCCAAATATGAACACTGAATTCATTAGTAATTTTATTTTTGATATTAATCATGTTCAATGATTATACCCAACCTACTTACAGTTTACAACCTTGACAAATGATATGAACACTAGTGTTAATGACAAATATTACAGTAAATTTCATCCTATGCTTTGAACCCTGCAATTGAAAAACAGTGCGGTTAGGTTACTTATGGCTATAATTTAAATAGTTTTTAAAAAGTCCTAGCAAACACACTAAATAGGTGTGTTATTGTTTGTGTTATGCTGCCATTTTTTGTACTCCTGAGCTTTTAACCGAAAGTAAAAGTGCTGATTCGTCTTCTGGCTATCCACAGCGTTTCTACTCGTATGGATTCTTCATTCATTACTACAAGTGACGTTTACAAGTTTTCCAATATTACAAACAACTTACTAAAGTGTCCCATGTGTCATGTCTGTAGGAATGTTTTAATGCATCGTAACGTAATGAAACTAGTGTCGTTAGAATTAGGTAATAAGTTAACACGTTTACGAGTTAGTTTTTTTAACTTACAATGGCATTTTTTTTGTATTGTTTCACTTTCACAACTTCCTCAGTAAATTCAGCAAAACGTCACCGTGGAGTTATTGAGTCTGTTTAGCTGATTGGAGCTTGCGCGGCTAGCTTGCGCAGCTTGTGGGTCCATGATCATGACTTCTGTATTGTTTGATCAGCCGTTTTACTGCCCTGTTACGGACCGAGACAATTATGGTATGTAAATACACATTTACAGAATATTTCTGTTATCTTAACAACATATATATCTATGGCTTATGTGGAATATGTGGAAAAAAAATTTTTTTCTCCATAGGGTGGGTGGGCTCTAGTGCGGATGCCTCCTGGACCAGTCCGAAGGAGGACCCGGGTAGACCTAGGACACACTGGAGGGATTATGTCTCGCAGCATGGGAACACCTTTTTGGCCAGACCAAAAATATTCTCGGCTTACCTTTTTTTATTTTTATTTAGCCTTTATTTAAAAAGGTAAAATCTTATCGAGATCAAAGATCTCTTTTCCAAGGGAGACCTGGCCAAGAGGGCAGCAGCAAGGTTACATTAAACACAGTAAACACTTGCTCATATGACACATGTGCATATTCCTACAGAGTTTGCAAACCGCCTGACCCGACTAAGCGGAGGGAAAGGGGTGAAAACCCCAAAACCCAGGAGCAACTCTTGCATTTTTACACGAACATGAACATGATGTAGAAAAAGAAGGTCTTACCTGAATGGTCTTGGCCCTCCTGCCTTGCATGCTGGCACACACAGTTGCTTGAGCGCCACTCAGGCCTTCAGATAAACAATGCGAGCGCCGGCATGGCAGAGTGTAGGCGCTGTAGGTGTTACCCTCCTCCTCCAAGATCATCTTGTCATCGCCATCCTTGGTGGCCCCTTTGGCGTAGCGGCTGTGGGGTTGGCTGAGACCGGGTGTCTTCCGGTTGTACAGTTCGTCCAGGGAGTTTGCCCGGTCATCGGCGGGACTGGACCGTAGGAGGCCTTCACAGTCGGTCAGGTCCCGCTCATGGCCCGGAGTGATCATCTCCTCAGTGCTGGTCAGGTGCTCTTGGCTCAGGTCCGAGAGAGACAACTCCAGGCTGTCGTCTCGCCACGTGTCCGCCGACTTGGATCGCGTCTTCTTGAAGCAGACCGCCTCCTTCGAGACGCCCCGGGTGTCCTCGAGGTACGTGACTTCGCCTGCGTACAAGTCCTCATCCTGCACCTCCTCGGCTGTGGGCCCGGGGAGAGTGATGAGCATGGTGTTGGCGTGCGCCGTGGGACTGGCCAGGTCTTGGTGGAAGGACACGGGCCTCAGGTTCATGGACACACGGTCCACCCAGATGGGACTTCCAAAGTCCGGCAGCACTTTGGTCTCATTGAAAGGCTCCAGACCACTTTCTGCTAGGGACTGCGGGATGCTCGGGGTGCTGCTGGAGCGCGTGCTGGTCTCGGAGTTCCGGTGCTCTATCTGGTGTCGGCAGCGCCTGGACTGCTTGTTGGAGATGCGGAGAGACCGGGACATGTGCTTACGTGACAAGTAGCCACGCTCTGTACCAAAGAAGGCATGGTCGCCGGTATGGCTCTCCACATTTCCCATGACTCAGACGCTGGAAGGAGGACATCAACAGGCTTACGTACGACTGACTAATTCCACTTCGCCACAGGAGCACACGACCCACCTGCAGGATGGACGTGACTTGGCAGACATGTTGCTCCTCCGAGTCCAGAACTTCAGCCCTGGTTTCAACAAAGCTGGAAGAAAAGACATCAGAGTGAGACATCTTAACCAAATAGACCGTCCAACGCTTTGGAAAATGTTTCAATAGAACAACTTCTTCTGTCGCCACCACAAACGTCAGCTACTGCTACCACTACAGAAAAATAACACTGAATTATCACATTAAAGTCTTAAAGGCCAATTCTAATCCACTAAAGAGTAAAAGTTCATTTAAACCTTTCAAGATTATCATTGTATAGAAGAGCTCACAATGTCAGCTTTTAACTACCGTAAAATCTGGACTAAAAGCCGTTACTTTTTTCCTACACTTTGAACCCTGCGGTTTATGAAACAGTGCAGCTAATTTAGGGATTTATCTTCGCTTACTGCAGGTGCTGCAGTGTTCTTCAATTTAATGTTCTTAAGCGGATGTAGAATTCTGTTCAGTCTTCTAGCCGTCCATAGCGTTACTACTCTCTACTACTAATTGCCATTATGTTTTGGCTCAATAGTTTCCATTCCGGGTGGCGGGGCTCTCCCTTAGAGATAGGGAGAGAAGCTCTGTCATCCGGGAGGAGCTCAAACTAAAGCCGCTGCTCCTCCACATCGAGATGCCACCCAAGGAGCTGGACGAAATGGCTGGGGAGAGGGAAGTCTGGGTTTCCCTGCTTAAGCTGCTGCCCCCGCGACCCGACCTCGGATAAGCAGAGAATATGGATGGATGGATGGATGGATAGTTTCCATTCAACCCAAGCCGAGAACTAAAATGGTGTTTTATTGTTTGTGCTATGGCGCCATCTTTTGGACGGGTTTGCTTACTGCAGCTGCTGAGAGTTGAAAATGTACTTCTTGTTTTGCCCCAAAAACCTTCCGTAGCGTTTCTATTCGTACTGACTCTTCATTCATCACTCCAAGAAACAGTTGTTAAGTTTCACAATATAACTAAAATAATTCTTACTTACAAAGACATGCACCTGGGGATAGGTTAATTGGCAACACTAAATTGGCCCTAGTGTGTGAATGTGAGTGTGAATGTTGTCTGTCTATGTGTTGGCCCTGCGATGAGGTGGCGACTTGTCCAGGGTGTACCCCGCCTTCCGCCCGATTGTAGCTGAGATAGGCGCCAGCGCCCCCCGCGACCCCAAAAAGGGAATAAGCGGTAGAAAATGGATGGGATGGATGGATGGAATTCTTACTTACTAAAGCGTCCCATATGTGATGTCTGTAGGAGTGTTTTCATGCATATTTGTACACGCTTTCGTAATGCAATCAAGCTGGCTTTGTTAGCATGAGCTAATATGCTACCACGTGTACGAGTGTCTGTGTTAGTATTATTAATTTACAATAACATTTTTTTTGCATTGTTTCACAAATTCCTCAGTGAATTCACCAAATGTCACTGTGGAGTTATTGAGTCTGTTTAGCTGATTGGAGAGCTAGCTTGCGCTTGATCAACCGTTTTACTAACGTGTTACAGACACCGTTTGGTATGTAAAAAAATATTTACAGAATATTTCTGTGCAAATAAGTCATTTCACAATATATATACAGTATCTGCGGCTAATATGCGGAAAACAATAGTTTTTTCTTCTAAAATGTAGTGGTTGTGGCTTATATACCGGAATATACTGTAAGGTTGTTTTTAGTAGAATATAAGACACCCAAAGGGCCACCAAAAAGAGCATTGATTTACACAAAAAATGAAGTTGGTAATATGGATTCTTGCCTAAAAAGTTGATTAACATGAAGCAAAAGCAGCTTAAAGAGACTCCATGTCGAGTCCACACTTCATCTCACCTTCTTGATTGTGTTCAGCTGATTGGAGAGCTAGCTTGTGTTTTGTTTGATGAGCCGTTTTACTACCGTGTTACAGACAACGTTTGGAGACAATTAAGGTATGTAAATAAACATTTCTGTGTAAATAATTCATTTCACAACATATAAATCTGCAACTTACAGTCCGGTGCGGCTTATATATGGAAAGTTGTTGGCTTATATACCTACACTCCAGAAAATATGGTATTTACAATAACCATCTGCAGTAGAACATGGGCATTACATTTGTTTTAAGTCGCATAAAAAAGCAGAAACCCCTCTCATGTCTCGCATGTATGGAAAATTAAAGCAAGTCTTTTACTTACACAAGTGACACTTTAAAGAGGAAGTGACAAGCACATGACATCTTATGTGTTTCACAATAAAATTACCTGCCTTCAGGCTGCAAAGTGAAATAGGAAGAAAAAGTGGTCATGGGAGCATCAACAGATGGGAGGGGAGACTCAGTTCACTTGTGCAGGACAGCCCTCGGGGGATGCATTGCATTCGTTTGCATCTCCCACACCCTCTGCTGCTGCACACTGGCTTGCAGGGGCGGGGGGGTTAGCAGGGGTAGTTACGTAAACTTATGCTGACCCCATTTTCTTTTTCTCCCCTCCCTCACGCTGCTGCCTCTCTTCCTTCTTTCTGCTCGCTCATCGTGTCTCGCCAGCACCGCAGTGCACAAGACGTTTGATCGCTGAAGGTTGTCAGCCTGCAGCTGATTGGCTGTGACATTCAGCGGGAACACACAACCTGGAAATGCCGGCGGGAGTGACTCCAGGCTAAGGGATGACCAAAACACTTTCTGCAATTTATCATCACCCGTCAGTTTAGTATCCGTCGCTGATCACCTAAGAAATGACAGATTGGTGATGGCGTGGGGCAGGGACGTACACTTGATTATAGAGGGGCAGGGGCTCAAAGTCAGAAAAGGGCAGGAAATTTTTTTGGGGTCCTTTACACCATATGGAAATTAATGTAAAATTTAATTTGGTAATAGGAAGCTAACTACTTAGCTGTGTGTCCTTTGTAGGTAAAGGTGATTACCATTTCTTTTGTGTCAACAAATTATTGTCATAATGAGTTAAATCACATTATCATAGGCTTGAAAGACATCAAAAGCAACAAAACACTGGTTTATTTTTAGGCTATTTATTGTTAAAGATAAGCACTTTAATATTGAACACAATATTAACTTTGAAAAAATATATAAAAATAAATACCCAAATGGAAAAAACTTCACTGTGAAAATCTGTCCTTCTTCCCTTAACTTGATGAAAACACCATCAAGTTGTAACTTATGGTCTTTCTCGCTTGATGCTCAGACTAAACAACTGAAATGCAATACCACTTTATATCTAAACCTCTACTGTGAGAAAAATGTGAGCCGCATTTTATTTTGAAAATTGACCCGGTGTTTTATTTTGTATTTTGTACACTACTTCCTGTCCCGCACGATCCGCTCTGCTCTGTGCGGTATAGATGTGCCTTGCTCAATTGACGCGCAGTGCTCCGACGTCCGGCAAAAACAGATGCTGACACATTGAATAATAGAATAATACAGCGTTTTTCTGAAATATTACCCATATTAGATGCTGAATAAGTGGACGGCGACTAGACCATAACTCACAGGTTCAAGCTGCTCCACTGTCACGTCTCCTCAGGCTCAGTTGGCTCTCTCTCCTCTCTCTCTCTCACTCACTCACTCGCCCTCTCTCTCTCTCTGGCGGGAGCGGCAGGCTCAAACAACCCGGTATTACAAGAAAACGTGGAGTTTTTGTAGCGCTGTTTTTTTGTTTTGTTTTGTCTTATTACATCCCTAACAGGAATTTATTAATGTTGTTTAAAGAAAAAAAAAAAAAAAAAACACAGGCAGAGGGCACTTTTTAAGAGGAGGCAAAAAAGGGCAGGGGCTCAAGCACCCATAGGGCCCTATGTGTGCACGTGCCAGGCAAGGTGCAGTTTTGACCAGCAGGCTCCGCCCACTACAACCCATCGGGCATTTAAGGGTGTCATCAGCATCATTTCTACCAGTTAGGATCAAGATCTGAATTTGTGGAGTCGAGTTATTAGCGTTTCGTGTTTTGTGGCGAATCATTGGAACAAAGTTTGGCGCCGAGCCATGCCCACATCTTTTAGCATAGGACATTTTTATCACAATTTTATCATTGTCCATCCGTGTATAGTGTGTGTCAATTTAACCATGACTCATTGGGTCAAAGTCCCTAGGAGGAGTTTGTTAAACTACGTCCTCTTTTATTTTGGCCATTTAAAGCTTGGTTTGGCGCCGTGCCACGCCCACATCTTTTGGCATAGGACTTTTTTTTCTCACAATTTATCATCTGCTATATGTTTAGTTTCTGTAATTTTAACCATGACTCATTTGGTCAAAGTTCATATGAGAGACTACTAAAGTAAACGACCACCCCTTTTATTTAGTCAGAAAAACGGCTAAAAACCATTGGAGCAAAGTTTAGCACCATGCCACACCCACATCTTTTGGCGTACACATTTTTTTTCACAATTTATAATCTGCTAAATGTGTAGTATCTGTAATTTAAACCATGACTCATTTGGTCAAAGTCCACAGGTGGAGTTTGTTAAACTACCACCCCTTTCATTTTTGCCAAAAAGTGGCCAAAAACCATCAGAGCAATGTTTGCCGCCATGCCACGCCCAAATCTTTTGGCATAGGAATTTATTTTTCACAATTAATCATCAATTATATGTGTAGTATCTGTAATTTTAGCCAAAACTCATTCGATCAAAGTCTCAAGGAGGAGTTTGTTAAACTACCCTCCCTTTTATCTGTCAAAAATTGGCCAAAAACCATCAGAGCAAAGTTTGGCGCCGTGCCACGCCCACATCTTATGGCGTACAATGTTTTTTTTCCCATCGGCTATATGTGTACTACCCGTAATTTCAATCACGACTCATTTGGTCGAAGTCCCTAAGAGGACTTTGTTAAAGTGTGCAAAAAAATGGCCAAAAACCATCGGAGCAAAGTTTGGCGCCATGCCATCTTTTAGCGCAGGAATTTTTCTTTCACAATTTAGCATCGATTATAAGTGCAGTATCTGTAATTTCAATCACGACTGATTTGGTCAAAGTCCCTAGAAGGATTTCGTTGAAGTACGATTCCTTTATTTCGCCGAAAAATGGCAGACAAAAACCAAGATGGCCTACTTCCTGTTTCTTTTCAGGCATGTGTTCCTGAGACTTATGTGCGTCTCGTCCTGATAGATGTCTCCTGTGATTTTGTGTGAATACGTGAAACTGGAAAGAGCTTTTTTCAAATTTTGAAGCAATATTTTCAAGCTTTACAGTATAAGTAAAATAATTCTTACTTACCAAAGAGTCCCATGTGTGATGTCTGTAGGATTTTTTCATGCATATTGGTACATGCTATTGTGATGTAATTAAGCTAACATTGTTAGTATTAGCTAATATGCTAACACATATACGAATGTCTGTGTTAGTATTATTAACTTACAATAACATTCTTTTCGTGTTGTTTCACTTTCACAAATTCCTTAGTAAATTCACTAAAACGTCACCGTGGAGTTATTGAGTCTGTTTAGCTGATTGGAGAGCTGGCACAGCTAGTGGGTCCATGACCATTACTTTTGTTTTGTTTGATCGTGTTACAGACACATTGTTTGGAAAAAATATATACAATAACTATTGTCACAAAGTATCTATCTGCGACTTATAGTTCGGTGCGACAAATATATGGATTTTTTTTTTCTAAAACGTAGTGGGTGTGGCTTATATACCAGAAAGTAGGATTGAAGACTACTAAAAGTTATTTAGCTATTAACTGACGTTAAAACGAGGGCCACCAAATGAGCGTTGATCTACATAAAAAATGAAGTTGCTTCTTGCCTAAAAAATTGACACACATGAAGCAAAAGCTGCTTAAAGAGACTCCAAGTCAAGTCTACACTTCTGCTCACCTTCTTTGTGCCACTTAAAAACTGCATCCACCAGGTCCACAGACTTCAGACCGTTTAACCAAGCTGTCTTTGTTTTTTCTAGATTAAAGCTGAGCTTAAAGCACTGGTAACATTATTTTGTTCTTTGTGATCACGCAAGCAGGTGCACCAATCAGATCGCTGCTCTTATGCTGCTAAGCCACTACAGGGCACACTAGCATGAACTTTTACTTCCAATCATACTCTTATGCTGCTAAGCCACTACAGGGCACACTAGCATGAACTTTTACTTCCAATCATACTCTTATGCTGCTAAGCCACTACAGGGCACACTAGCATGAACTTTTACTTCCAATCATCAAAAGTATTACAATCAGGGCTGGGTTCTGAATCCGGTACTTTTCTGGCACTGATTAAATCACGTGAAATCGAACAGTGCCATGTCACGCTATCTGGGTTGTGTGTGACATCGCGCCTGGTTGCCGGTCACTCCAGCAGCACTGAAAACAGACTCAGCCCAACTACCTCTGGGTAATGTTGCAATTTCCAATGCCAATAAAGACATTGGCTCAAAAAAACGCCACAACGTAAGTAAAGTATGGTGCCACTTTTCCAAAAATGCACTAGCTTGATGCTAATATACATTAGCTTTGTTGTTGACATGCTACTGATTAGCATTAGCTATATTAGATGGCAATTTCAACACCTCCAAATTTTTTTATGAAAACTACGACCAAGATGCACATTATAGTCAAACAGAAGGTGTTTAATAGGTACTAAAATTACAGTATTAACACTTTTTAGGGTGCAACAGACCGCAAAGACTGAGCTAACACACCATTAACTATACAAAATTGTAACTTAGTGTCATACTTGCAAATGAGACTCAGAAAAGAGATCATGAAACAAGACAGCAGTTATCATAATCCATCCATCCATCTTCTTCCGCTTATCCGAGGTCGGGTCGCGGGGGCAACAGCCTAAGCAGGGAAACCCAGACTTCCCTTTCCCCAGCCACTTCGTCTAGCTCTTCCCGGGGGATCACGAGGCGTTCCCAGGCCAGCCGAGAGACATAGTCTTCCCAACGTGTCCTGGGTCTTCCCCGAGGCCTCCTACCGGTTGGACGTGCCCTAAACACCTCCCTAGGGAGGCGTTCGGGTGGCATCCTGACCAGATGCCCGGACCACCTCATCTGGCTCCTCTCGATGTGGAGGAGCAGCGGCTTTACTTTGAGCTCCTCCCGGATGGCAGAGCTTCTCACCCTATCTCTAAGGGAGAGCCCCGCCACACCGCGGAGGAAACTCATTTCAGCCGCTTGTACCCGTGATCTTATCCTTTCGGTCATGACCCAAAGCTCATGACCATAGGTGAGGATGGGAACGTAGATCGACCGGTAAATTGAGAGCTTTGCCTTCCGGCTCAGCTCCTTCTTCACCACAACGGATCGGTACAACGTCCGCATTACTGAAGACGCCGCACCGATCCGCCTGTCGATCTCACGATCCACTCTTCCCCCACTCGTGAATAAGACTCCTAGGTACTTGAACTCCTCCACTTGGGGCAGGGGCTCCTCCCCAACCCGGAGATGGCACTCCACCCTTTTCCGGGCGAGAACCATGGACTCGGACTTGGAGGTGCTGATTCTCATCCCGGTCGCTTCACACTCGGCTGCAAACCGCTCCAGTTATCATAATCAGCTCATTTAAAATGTTGCAATAAAAGTGTTGATTTTACTATCAAAAACAATTAATATTCATTAACAGTTGGGGGTAAACAAATAAATATCGATTGACATCAAAATCACAATTCTTATTCATCCTGATTCTAAATTGGGTCATCATTTTCAAAATCGAGTTAAACAAACAAATAAATAAACATTCGTTAAGTATACGTAAATACATTCATACAAAAACATGAATACATATATTTATAAACACACATACATACATACAAACATACATACAAATATACACATATACATACACATATACATACATATACACATACATGGATACATACATATATACATACATACTAGGGCTGGGCGATATGGTATTTTTTTTAATATCTCAATATTTTTAGGCCATGTCACGATACATGATACAAATCTTGATATTTTGCTTAAGCCTTGAATTAACACTTGATGCATATAATCACACCAGTATGATGATTCTAGGTTATTAAAACATTAAAACATTATTATCCATATTGCATTAATAAATGCTCATTTTAAACTTGCATGCAGAGAGGGAAACCACAACAAAGTCAATTGACCAAAACTATATTTATTAAACAGTTATTAAACAGTGGCACAAACATTAATGTAATTTCAAAACAGAAAGTGCAAGATTGTCAAATACATTTTAAAACAAGCTATGAGTGCATTTTTGTGCATGATGTCACTATCATGACATATCAAAACAAGACTAAATTTAAGTGCACTTTTTGTACAGAACGCCACTACAATAGTTTAAAACAAATAGAGTGCATGATATTCAAAAACTGTCAAAAAAAATGAGCTGCATAATAGGAAATTAAATAGTGTATGTCCTTTGCTATGTGGTAAGTTACTGTGGAAGTTATCTCCTCTGTTGTTGACCTTTTTTTCATACAGTGTTGATCTAGAAATGGTTGCTTCGGCATTTTGCTGGTGTGGCACCAAATGAAGATGTTGACATGCGTAGTTTTAAGCACTCTTCATTCTCTAGTGGGTAAATTTTCAAATGATGCTAGCAGTGGTGTTACTTTTTGTAGCAACGCTTTTGCCCCACACTTGACAAATTACAGTTGTCTGTTCGACATATTCCTGCTTGAAGCCAAACAACTGCCAGAAGATTGACCCCGAGCTGTTTTTCTTGGGAATTAATTCTTCCTTCATTTGTTACCAGATTTGCATCTTCTTTCTCTCGTATTACCACACGCACCACAGTTAACGTTACCCATGCCGCTAACTCTCTGCTCCGCGAGGGCGCATACGTATGTGACGTATGTAAGAAGGTGCGCTTGTTTTATGTCTCTGTGAGAAGCAGAGACAACAAAGAGTGATAAAAGCCTGTGGTTTAATGCCCGCAGCTAAAAGCAACTGCGTGAGAACGTATACTTGACTATCACGATATAGTCATTTTCTATATCGCACAGGGACAAACCCACGATATATTGAGTATATTTGATATATCGCCCTGCCCTGATACATACAATTACATATATATACATACATACACACATATACATACATATGCATACACACATAAAAAAATAATACAAATATACATACATACCGTATTTCCTTGAATAGCCGCAGGGCATATAGTATGCGCCTGCTTTGAATTACTGCCGGGTCGTACTCGCTTCTCAAAATAATTAGCGCATGCTTAGTATTACCGCCTAGTCAAACTTGTGACGTCACGAGTAACATTATTTTCCAAATGGAGGATGCTGATTTCAATACCGGTAATTTGAAATCGCATAAAGGGAAGAAGATTAAGAGGTATTCAGTAGGATTTAAGGTCCAAGCTTACATCATACTCAATTTTTACTGCATGCCTTTGTTAAGTGCCAGAGTGAGAAGAGGATTTAAAATAATTAGCGCATGCTTACTTTTACCCCATGCCTTTGGTAAGCGCAGGAGTGAGAAGGGGTTTTAAATTAATTAGTGCCCCGGTGGCAATTCAAGGAAATACGGTATATAGCCAACGCTTGTCCCTCTCGGGATATATATATATACACACACACACATATATATATATATATATATATATATATATATATATATATATATATATACACACACACATATATATATATATATATATATATATATATATATATATATATATATATATATATACACACACACATATATATATATATATATATATATATATACACACACATATATATATATGTGTATATATATGTATATATACATATATATATATGTATATACACACACATATATATATTTATACACACACACATATATATATGTGTATATATATATATACATACAAATATAAATATATATATATATATATATATTATTTTTTTTATTTTTTTTCAGGTATATTTTTTACCAGAGAGTGATTTTCTAACGTGTAACCTGTTTAGAAAAAGTTTGATTATTATTATTACACCAAATAATACACTGCAAAAACTAATTTGAAATTAGTATCATGTAAAAATCGTGAAACAATTCTGAATCGAATTATCGCCCCAGGAATTGTAATGAGTCGTTCGGTGCTCAACGACCCACAGACTTAATTAATACCAAAATAGGTACAAACCCCGTTTCCATATGAGTTGGGAAATTGTGTTAGATGTAAATATAAAAGGAATACAATGATTTGCAAATCCTTTTCAACCCATATTCAGTTGAATGCACTACAAAGACAAGATATTTGATGTTCAAACTCATAAACTTTATTATTTTTTTGCAAATAATAATTAACTTAAAATTCAATGGCTGCAAGACGTGGCAAAGTAGTTGGGAAAGGGCATGTTCACCACTGTGTTACATCACCTATTCTTTTAACAACACTCAATAAACATTTGGGAACTGAGGAAACTAATTGTTGAAGCTGTGAAAGTGGAATTCTTTCCCATTCTTGTTTTAAGTAGAGCTTCAGTCGTTCAACAGTCTGGGGTCTCCGCTGTCGTATTTTACGCTTCATAATGCGCCACACATTTTCGATGGGAGACAGGTCTGGACTGCAGGCGGGCCAGGAAAGTACCCGCACTCTTTTTTTACAAAGCCACGCTGTTGTAACACGTGCTGAATGTGGCCTGGCATTGTCTTGCTGAAATAAGCAGGGGCGTCCATGAAAAAGAGGCGCTTAGATGGCAGCATATGTTGCTCCAAAACCTGTATGTACCTTTCAGTATTAACGGTGCCTTCACAGATGTGTAAGTTACCCATGCCATGGGCACTAATGCACCCTCATACCATCACAGATGCTGGCTTTTGAACTTTGCGTCGATAACAGTCTGGATGGTTCGCTTCCCCTTTTGGTCCGGATGACACGATGTCGAATATTTCCAAAAACAATCTGAAATGTGGACTCGTCAGACCACAGAACACTTTTCCACTTTGCATCAGTCCATCTTAGATGATCTCGGGCCCAAAGAAGCCGGCGGCATTTCTGGATGTTGTTGATAAATGGCTTTCCCTTTGCATAGTAAAGCTTTAACTTGCACTTACAGATGTAGCGACGAACTGTATTTGTGGTTTTCTTACGTGGAGTGATTTCTCCAGATTTCCTGAACCTTTTGATCATATTATGGACCGTAGGTGTTGAAATCCCTAAATTTCTTGCAATTGCACTTTGAGAAACTTTGTTCTTAAACTGTTTGACTATTTGCTCATGCAGTTGTGGACAAAGGGGTGTAGCTCACCCCATCCTTTCTTGTGAAAGACTGAGCATTTTTTGGGAAGCTGTTTTTATACCAAATAATGGCACCCACCTGTTCCCAATTAGCCTGCACACCTGTGGGATGTTCAAATAAGTGTTTGATGAGCGTTCCTCAACTTTAACCATATTTATTGCCACCTTTCCCAACTTCTTTGTCACGTGTTGCTGGCATCAAATTCTAAAGTTAATGATTATTTGCACAAAAAAAAATGTTTATCAGTTTGAACATCAAATAAGTTGTCTTTGTAGCATATTCAATTGAATATGGGTTGAAAATGATTTGCAAATCATTGTATTCTGTTTATATTTACATCTAACACAATTTCCCAACTCATATGGAAACAGTGTTTGTACTTTTCCTGGTACATGGGAATCGGTACCCATCCCTAACTAGAAGACATGTGTGATCGCCATGATGATGGCGTGACTGTCATGGTATGTGCGGGTCAGATTTAAGTGTTAGGACAGAGCAGCTGATAGCTGACAAGTACTCAGGCCTGTCGGAACATGAGCAGAGCAAGAAAGATGTTTTGAAGGACAAGGAGCCGTGGTTCTTGCCCTGGAGCAGGACAAAGGAACTGGTGCCGCCCCCTGACCACGTGACACATTTTGTGGACTTAAGTAACACACGAGTGTGGCAGAGGCAACACCCCAGCTCTTCTCAGTGCTGACATGAACTGGTGGAAGTGTTCCTTGTATTTCACCCAGCAGTACACATCAAAGTGGGGCCCGGGGGCCTTTTGTGGCCCGCAGCTCTGCTTTTGTCATTTTGTCGGACAAAACATACTACAAATGTAACAAAAACTACTAAAGATGTAATGTAGTGAGGAAAAATCTGTAAACGTAATACAAAATTTGACATGTGGTGGACATTTTGATATTTTTATTTTTAAAAATGCTACAAATATTACATGTATTATACATACATATATCTTTAATCTTCTTGGCCCCCTTGGGAGCATAGGGTGTCTACCATGGATCTCCACCTCATTTTCTTCTGCGCGATGGTCTTTGCTTCTTGCCAGGAGATCCCCATCTTGGTAATTTCAGCAAGAGTGGACCGCCTCCAGTTGAATTTTGGTCTCCCTGGCTTCCTCTTGCCTTGAGGGTTACTGTCCAAGGCTTGTCTTGCTATGTTTCTCGGATCCTTCCTAAGTGTATGGCCAATCCATCCCCACTTTCTGCTTTTGATTTCCTTTTGAATTTGCTCTTGGTTCATGTGTCTCCACAGGTCTACATTTGATATCTTGTTGGACCACCAAATCCTTAGTATGTACCTGAGAAGGTTGTTAATAAACACTTGCAGTTTATTGATGATTGATTTGGTGGTTTTCCAGGTTTCAGAGCCATAAAGGAGGGAATATTTTACATTTGTATTGAAGAATCTGATTTTGGTGTTTCTGGAGAGCTGGGAACAGAGCCGTACAGGTCGGAGAGTTTTAAAGGAATGTCTTGCTTTGCTGATGCGCAGCTCGACATTTTTATCAGCTCCTCCTCCTGTACTGATGTTGCTTCCCAGGTAGAAAAACTCGACCACATCTTTCAGGGGGTGCTTTTGTAATAGCTTGATAGGATTTGGTGTTGAGCCTCATGACCTTGGTCTTCCCAGTGTTTATCCTGAGGCCTATCTGTTTGCTGTGTTCATGCAATCTGGTGGTCTTGTGTTGAATGTGTGTGTGTGTGTGTGTGTGTGTGTGTGTGTGTGTGTGTGTGTGTGTGTGTGTGTGCGTGCGTGCGTGCGTGCGTGCGTGCGTGCGTGCGTGCGTGCGTGCGTGCGTGCGTGCGTGCGTGTGTGTGTGTGTTCCTGAGATAAAAGCCAGGTCATCAGCAAAATCAGGGTCTTCTAGTTGTTCAAAAGGGTTCCACTGTAATCCTGCCCTCTGGCCATCCCCTGACATTTTTATTGTCCAGTCGATGGAGATAAGGAAGAACAGGGGTGACAGTAGACAGCCTTGCCGTACTCCTGTTTTTTATAAGCAGGGTGTCCGAGAGCTTACCATTTGAGATGACTTCACCTGGAGGACAGATTTTACATTTGTATTAAAGATTCTGATTTTGGTGTTTCTGGAGAGCTGGGAAGAGAGCCGTACAGGTCGGAGAGTTCAAAAGGAATGTCTTGCTTTGCTGATGCGCAGCTTGACATCTTTATCAGCTCCTCCTCCTGTACTGATGTTGCTTCCCAGGTAGACAAACTCGACCACATCTTTCAGGGGGTGCTTTTGTGATAGGTTGGTAGGATTGAGTGTTGAGCCTCATGACCTTGGTCTTCCCAGTGTTTATCCTGAGGCCTATCTGTTTACTGTGTTCATGCAATCTGGTGGTCTTGTGTTGAATGTGTGTGTGTGTTCCTGAGATCAGCAAAATCAGGGTCTTCTAGTTGTTCAAAAGGGTTCCAATATAATCCTGTCCTCTGGCCATCCACTGACATTTTCATTGTCCAGTCGATGGAGATAAGGAAGATCAGGGGTGACAGTAGACAGCCTTGCCGGACTCCTGTTTTTTATAAGCAGGGTGCCCGAGAGCTTACCATTTGAGATGACTTCACCTGTGAATCCATTATACATGCATTTGATTATGTCGACAGATCCATATATGCATAAATACATATACAGGACATATACATGTATGTATATATATATACATGTATGTATATATATATATATATATACATATATATATATATATATACACATATATATATATATATACACACACACACACACATATATATATATATATATATATATAATAGAATAGAATAGAATAGAAAGTACTTTATTGATCCCTGGGGGAAATTCAGAACCACAGTTCGCTCGCAATAAACAGTAATAATAATAATAAGTAATATATAACATATATTATATTATTTATTATTATTTATTGTGAGTGAACGTATATACATATATATATGTATATATATTTATATATATATATATATATATATATATATACACATATATATAGCTTAAATGCTGTGTGTATATATGTACACGCATGTATATATATATATATATATATATATATATATATATATATATATATATATATACATATATATCTCTTAAATGCTATGTGTGTATGTATGTACACGCATGTATATATATACATATAGAAATAAATACATATATAAATACATATATACACAAACATACAAATATACATGCATACATATACGTATGTTTATACATATATATACATATATGTATATATGTATATTTATACACATATATTCATATACATATATACATGAATACATATATACATGTATTCATATACATACATATATATATACATATATATATATGTACGCACAGACACACACACATATACATACATATGATTAGCTAATTAGCTAAAATGGCTAGCATACCAATGATGGCATGCTAACAGGTAGCCTTTGTTAAGTAACAAAATATTAGACAATGTATGTATACCGCCAAAATTATCAACATTAGAAACGCTAGTAATTGTGCCGTGGGCAGCAAAAAAATTAGCTCCGGTCCGCATGTTGGACACCCTTGACACATGATCAACTATGTTGTGTGACAGTTGTGCCTGTCTCTTGACACACAGTGGTAATAAAAAATTCAATATTGCTATATTTGTTTTTGCTGAAAGCTAACAAGTCTATGTAATAAGCGCTAGCGTGACTATTTACACACTCGTAGTGAAAACAAAGCCACATGAATGCTAACAAGTGCATTTGCACAGCGCTAGCATGACACTTGTAGTGACAACAAAGCCACATTGCGCTAACAAGTCCATGTGCTAAGCGCTAGCATGACACTCGTATCGACAACAAAGCCACATGAACGCTAACAAGTCCATGTGCTAAGCGCTAGCATGACACTTGTAGTGACAACAAAGCCACATGAACGCTAACAAGTCCATGTGCTAAGCGCTAGCATGAGACTCGTAGAGACAACAGAGCCACATGAACGCTAACAAGTCCATGTGCTAAGCGCTAGCATGACACTCGTAGTGACAACAAAGACATATGAACGCTAACAAGTCCATGTGCTAAGCGCTAGCATGACACTCGTAGTGACAACACCTAATTATGGTGATTTTAGCACACAGCAAGTTTTTACACGCACTGGAAGGCTAGCATTAGCATAGAGGCTTCTCTCACATCAAAGGACACGTGTCCTGAATGCTCCGCCCACTTGTAAAATCACCGTAGCTACAAATAATATTTTGCCGGGGCAGAATCATTAAAAGATAGTAAAAGACTGTACCCCGCCTTCGCCCGAATGCAGCTGGGAAAGGCTCCAGCACCTCCTGAAAGGGACAAGCGGTAGAAAATAAATGGATGGATGGATGTATAGTTACTTTAAACATCACTGAAACATTTGCATTAGTAGAGCAACCAGGACAAACAATATGGTCACAATTAAGGCTAATTAGCTTTTTAGTAGATTTGTGTAAGGATTGATTTTCACCAATGATGGACCATGTCTGATTCCCCGTCTGAGAGGCTCAGGTGGCTTTGTGCTAAAAAGATCCGCTAAGCACACCCCAGTCATCACCACCCAGTAGCAATGATACCTTTCACATTCACATGTTTATTAATAATGTGTGTATTAATATATTATATATGTATATATATATATATATATATTAGGGCTGTGAATCTTTGGGTGTCCCACGATTCGATTCAATATCGATTCTTGGGGTCACGATTCCATAATATATCGATTTTTTTTCGATTCGATCCGATTCTCGATTCAAAAACAATATTTTTTCCGATTCAAAACGATTCTGTATTCATTCAATACATAGGATTTCAGCAGGATCTACCCCAGTTGTCACGATCCGCTATGCGGATCGTTTATTGTTTTGTCGTTTATATGTCTTTGTTCATGTTTAGTTTTAGACTTGGCCGATTCCTGTGTTTGTGCACTTCCTGATGTAGCTCGTTGCCATGTTTTTTTATTTTGCCCCAGCTGCTATTCCTTTGTCGCACACCTGATGGCAATTATTATTTGAGTATATAAGCCTGTGTTATTCCTTAGTTCGGCCTCGGCTCATTGTTTGCTTTTCGCAACAAGTCACGTATGTATTCGGTCTTATGTTTTCCATGTGCTAAGTTCCGCCTTAGCTTCGCGTGCGGTCGGCACGTCACATTTTTGTACTTTTGTCCCCAGCTAAGTTTAGCATTAGCTTCCCGTGCGTAGGCACGCGCTTTATTTTCCCTTTTTGTACCAGTGTTCTTTTGTTTTAAGTATTAAATCAAGTTACTACCCGCAATCCTGCCTGACTGGTTGTTGTGCATCCACAAAGTGGCAACTCCGCGCAGCAAGTGCGCCGCAACGCGGGACACCAGTCTGCTGACATGCAAGCAGACTAGTAGATGTTTTTTTTTTTTTAAAGCTTTTATAATTGTAAAGGACAATGTTTTATCAACTGATTGCAATAATGGACATTTGTTTTAACTATTAAACGAACCAAAAATATGACTTATTTTATCTTTGTGAAAATATTGGACACGTGTATTGTCAAGCTTATGAGATACGATGCAAGTGTAATCCACTGTGACACTATTGTTCTTTTTTTTATTTTTATAAATGTCTAATGATAATGTCAATGAGGGATTTTTAATCACTGCTATGCTGAAATTATAACTAATATTGATACTGTTGTTTATAATATTAATTTTTGTTTCACTACTTTTGGTTTGTTCGGTGTCGTGTTTGTGTCTACTCAATTGCTCTGTTTATTGCAGTTCTGAGTGTTGCTGGGTCAGGTTTGGTTTTGGAATTGGATTGCATTGTTATGGTATTGCTGTGTAGGGGTTTGTTGGATTAATAAAAAAATAAAAATAAAATAAAATAAAAATTACAACAACAAAAATAGATTTTTTAAAAGTGAGACTCGATTCTGACTCGCACAATGTATTCAAATCGATTTTTTCCCACACCCGTAATTGATATATATATATATATATATATATATTTATATATACTGCGATGAGGTGGCGACTTGTCCAGGGTGTACCCCGTTTTCCGCTCGATTGTAGCTGAGATTGGCACCAGCGCCCACCGCGATCCCAAAGGGAATAAGCGGTAGAAATGGATGGATGGATGGATATACACACAAAGTTACACACACATATGTATACATATGTGTTGTTTTTTTCCCTTGGCCTCAGTCCGGACCCCGTCTCCAGGTCCCAGTCTTAGACTGATTTTTTATTTTATTTTGATCTTCTATTCCCCCCCCCCGTTTACCTGTATCTCACAATTTTTGTAAGGGGTGCTGGAAGCCGGCAGACCAGTCAGCGATCCTGTTCTGTCTCCCTGTAATGTTTGTCTGATCTTGAATGGGATTGTGCTGAAAATTTTAATTTTCCTGAAGGAACTCTCCTGAAGGAATGAATAAAGTACCATCTAATCTAATCTAATCTAATATATCCATTCATGTCCCTCCATATATATATATATATATATATATATATATATATACATTGGTACTTTACGTATGTATACATACACACACACACATATATACACACATATATATATATACACGCATACACGATTGTACTGTATATACATATATACTGTACGTACATATATGTATAAACAAATATATATGTATATAGATACGTATATATATTTATATACATATATAATTGGGACAACGAATGCTCCAATACTTGTTGTTACAAATTCCCGTTTTTTCCGAAATGCAGAAATACCCATTCTCAATTCAACTGTTACTACATCAACATTTTCCAAACGATTCCAAAAATTCCAACACCAACTCATCATTCAGGACAAGTGTGCTAGTATCAATATTTTCACAAATTCACGGTTTTCCTGAAATTTTCTGGAAATTCCCATTCAAACGAATGTACGTATTCATAGTTCTATAACGTCCAATATTCTCAGAATTCTGCGCCATTTTTAAACCTGATTCCGACCTTGCAACCATCAACACACTACTCTTCCCATATATGCAACTCAAAACATATTTTACCTTTCCCAAAATTCCCAATTTTACCGGGATTTCCCCCTATTGACAATGAATGGGCCAGTCTTTGAAGAGCCTTAGGAGTTGGACGACGCTCTAACGCAGCCTGACAGCTGTCCTTGTTTGGGCTTTTGTCAACACAAGTTGCAGTCATCACAGCTTCTGCAGTGTTGACACGTTGTCCACTTCCAGTTGCACATTTACTTTGATCAAAGAAAGAAATCCTGTTTGAACTCATCTTTTCCCAACAAGCAGAGCACTTGAACACACCGCAGGTTAAACTAGATCAGATTAAAAACTAAATAATATTACTATTGAACAAGAAAATTAGCTAGGACACCGTGACACAATGTATCCCAGCTGGCATCCTCCAGCTGTTGATCATCCATTGTACAGATACAATGACATTTACAGAACAAAACATAAACACGTGGAATAAAACAGCAAACAAATAAATACTAGGTACTCGAAGCGCTTTGACACTATTTCCACATTTACCCATTCTCACACACTGAAGAGGGAGCTGCCATGCAAGGCGCTAACCAGCACCCATCAGGAGCAAGGGTGAAGTGTCTTGCTCAGGACACGACGGACGTGACGAGGTGTGTACTAGGTGGGGATTGAACCAGGGACCCTCGGGTTGCGCACGGCCTCTCTCCCACTGCGCCACAGATGAAATGTAAGACAGAAAAGTTGGAATATTAACGCTGATAAAAATGCTGCTATTTTGTTTCTTCTTCAAAACTTTCATTGCTCCAAAAACTAATAATTTTTAAATTAATTAAAATCAATGCTGTTATAAATTATTGACCTATTTTAAGCTTTATTAAATAAAATGTTCCAATTTAAAATATGGGGCTTCACGGTGGCAGAGGGGTTAGTGCGTCTGCCTCACAATACGAAGTTCCTGCAGTCCTGGGTTCAAATCCAGGCTCGGGATCTTTCTGTGTGGAGTTTGCATGTTCTCCCCGTGAATGCGTGGGTTCCCTCCGGGTACTCCGGCTTCCTCCCACTTCCAAAGACATGCACCTGGGGATAGGTTGATTGGCAACACTAAATTGGCCCTAGTGTGTGAATGTGAGTGTGAATGTTGTCTGTCTATCTGTGTTGGCCCTGCGATGAGGTGGCGACTTGTCCAGGGTGTACCCTGCCTTCCGCCCGATTGTAGCTGAGATAGGCGCCAGCGCCCCCCGCGACCCCGAAAGGGAATAAGCGGTAGAAAATGGATGGATGGATGGGAATTTAAAATATTGTGTGGGGAAAATATTGCATTTTGTATGTTTGCCATATAAAAAAAATGTTTTTTATATTTTACAATTAGAGCATGAAAATAAGAGCATATAGCGTATTTCTTTGAATAGCCGCCGGGGCGCTAATTAATTTAAAACCTCTTCTCACTCCTGCGCTTATTCAAGGCATGCGGTAAAAATAAGCGGCGCTAATAATTTTAAAACCTCTTCTCACCCCTGCGCTTACTAATGGCATGCAGTAAAAAATTGAGTGTGATGTAAGGATACCATCATGAAAAGCTCATTTAATAATAAAATGTTATTATGGTTATTATTTTCAGCACCGAAGGCTTGGAATAACCTACAATCGAATATTCAATTTAAAACCCTTGTTACATTAAATGAGTTTAAAGCTTCTATGAGAGGATTGCAGTCTACCTTGTCTGTATGCACATGTGTCATATGTGCAAGTTTTAATGTGGTAAATGTGATGTTTTATGCGTTGTTTACTGTTTTAATATAACCTTGCCGCTGCCCTCTTGGCCATGTCTCCCTTGGAAAAGAGATCTTTGATCTCAATGGGATTTTACCTGGTTATAAAGGCTACCGGTAAATAAAAAATAAATAAAAAATGGTCTTACCTTTACTTATAAATGAAATCCATGCCGGCTCCTTCTGATCAAAAGCATCGATAACTTGTTCATAGAAGTATTCCTTATCTTTCTTCAGTTTTAAAAATTCTCTCAGAAAACTGCTATCAGACCGCTGCTATCAGTTACCTCTCGTTCTGCTTCGTGGGTGATCTCTTTATCCCAGGACCACCAAGAAAGGACATGGCTTGAGCAGTTTGACTTTGTTTATTTTTCAATAAAACCTCAGTCCAGGTCGCTCTTCCCCTCGCTCGCCGGTATCTTGGGCACGGCTGCTACAGCTAGCGTGTCCTGCCTGTCTGCCGGACCGTCGGCTCCACAGGTGGTACCATAGCTGCTTACTGTTCTTTTTAGCATACCAGTATTCAATAGCTTGGACCTTAAATCGTACTTAATAGCTCTTAATCTTCTTTCCTTCATGCGATTTCAAATTGTTGAAATAAACCTCCTCCATTTTGAAAATGATGACAGGGTAAGTGTCACTCGTGACATCACAAATTTGACCCGGCGGTAATAGTAAGCATGCGCTAATTATTTTGCGAAGAGAGTTTGACCCGGCAGTAATTCAAAGCAGGCGCATATTACATGCGCGGCGGCAATTCAAGGAAATACGGTATATATTGTAGGGCTGCGAATCTTTGGGTGTCCCACGATTCGATTCAATATCGAATCGTCTGTTTCATGAGGGGTTCCCTCAATCGTCAGGCGATTGAGGGAACCCCTCATGAAACAGTTCTGCAGAGATGAAGTGGTCTTGTGCTATATATATATATATATATATATACATATATATATATATATATATATATATATATATATATATATTGTGAACAGGTCTATGATATATACATATATATATATATATTATATATAAATTTCCTTATGATTTATTTTTTTACACTTTTCGGATATATATATATATATATATATATATACATATATATATATATATATATATATATATATATATGACTTATTTCCAACACTTTTTAGATCGTTCAGACTTTTTAGTGTAAATGTATTTTAAAACTGTCTTTGCTCAAAAATTAATAATGATTTAAAATCAATGTTGTTTATGAAATATACATCTATTCAAAGCTTTAATTACATAGAATATTTGTCTTTGAATTTTGGGGGGAAAATATTGCATATTTTGTGTTTTTGTAATAAAAAACAGGATTTCTTAAACAAAAAGGGCATACAACATAAATATATCATCGTATAGTTCTGAATTTGAACTATAGTTGAAAGTGTTGGAGGGAAAACAAAAAGAATATTGTTACATGAATCATGTTTAAAACGTATACGACCCTTCCTTTAACACTCACAAACTTAAGGTGAGCCTTTTAATGGTAAATAAAATCTAGGTTGTTTTGTTTTTTTCTAACATGGAAAATAGAGAGCCTTGGTGGAGTAAGTGTGCAAACAAACACATGCTAATGCTAGCATTGATACAATGTTAAAATAAACAGTGCTAACATATGACACTTCACTGCAAAAAACAAAAACGTGACACATCCTGAAATTTTACATCCATCATCATCATCATCACCTTCAAAGTGTTAGCGAAGGTGTGAGCTAGCACTTGCTGCTTGGAGGTCTTTAGTCCCCCATTCTTTCCTGTCCTTAACCAGCTGTTAGTGACCAACACAAAACCACACACACATACAAACACTAGTATGTAAAAAAACAACTCCAATAATTGTGTATGTTATTCGAGAACATTGCGTTTTCCTTTAAGGAAGACATGTAATAATCTAATACTAGTTTTTAAAATTTCATTTCAATAAAACAACACTTCAAAATTTAGGTTTGGTTGGCAAATTCCAATTTTTGTACGTGCCATCCGAACTAGTTTTTGCCCTGCTGTTTCGGTTGCTGTCCGGCCAAACACAGTGTTTACCAAACGGGTGTGTTCACCAGCCTGTCGTTCCGAAAAACGCGGAACAACATAATTCCGCGCGTTGGTGATGGAGTCACTGATCCCCGAGAAAGTCCCTGATCCCAGAAAATGTGCCGGGGATTTTAATAAAGAACGCGAGAAACAGTACTGAATTCATGAAAGACAGCATATTGGTAAATGTTTGTTTATACATTCTATCCATCCTTTGTTTACTGCACGTATAACTGTATTTCTTCTCTGTAAAAGGTATTTGGTCTCCAATTTTTTATGGCAACAATTCAGTTTTCTTCTTCCCTTTGGGAGCCCGTTACAAACAAAGCAGTTACAAACTAAGCTATGCTAACCGATGTGTACGCTGAGCTAAAAGATCACCAAAACATCCGCATTAGCTCTGTGTTACAGCTAACATGTTTAATCAGTGTGATATATAATCATGTATCGCACTGATAATTGTTATTTATCTCGCTTATGTGCTTCAAAAGGTATTGGGACACATCTTCATCAATGAATTACAGTGAATTTCACACTATGAGCCGCTACTTTTTTTACTGCGCTTTGAGCCCTGTGGCTTATAAAACGATGCGGTTCGTTAATTATTATTTCCTCACTGACGGCCATAATCCAAAAAGTAAAAAAATAAAATAAAAACAAGCAAATACACTGAATAGGTGTGTTATTGTTTGTGCTATGGTGCCATCTTATGGACGAGTTGGTTAACTGCGGGTACTGCAGTGGCTGCATTGCCTTCCTGTTGAGTCGAGTGCTTTCAACTGGAAGTAAAAGTGCCGTTCTGTCTTCTAGCCGTCCACAGCGTTTTTACTCGTACGGATTCTTCACTCATCACTTCAAGGAACGTTTCTAAGTTTTACATTATAACTAAAACAATTCTTAATCACTAAAGCATCCCATGTGTGATGTCTGTAGGACTGTTGTCATGCATATTTCTATGTGCTATCGTAATGTAATAAAGCCAGCATTAGATAATATTGCTAACATGTTTACAAGTGTCTGTTGGTATTATATGTTTTGTATGATCAGCCGTTTGGAAACAATTAAGGTACATAAATAAACATTTACAGAATATTTCTGTGTAAATAACTCATCCCACAACATATATATCTGCGGCTTATAGTCCGGTTTGGCTAATATATGTTAAAATATTTTTTCCATATACTATTCTTGATTTTATATTTTTGTTTGGTTGTCCATAACGGTTCTACTTGTATGGATTCTTCATTCATCACTCCAAGCAATGTTTGTAAGTTTTACAATAAAACTAAAACAATTCTTACTTACTAAAGCGTCTCATGTGTTATGTCTATAGAAGTGTTTTTCATGAATATTTACCTGCTATTGTAATGTAAGGAAGCTAGCTTCGTGAGCATTAGCTAATATGCTAACTTACAATGGTATTCTTTTCGTATTGTTTCACTTTCACAAATTCCTCACTAAATTCTCCAAAACGTCACCGTGGAGTTATTGAGTCTGTTTAGCTGATTGGAGAGCAAGCTTGCGCAGCTAGTGGGTCCATGTCCATGACTTCTGTTTTGATTAATCCTCCGTTTTACTGCCTCATTACAGACATATGTAAATCAACAGTTACAGAATATGTCTGTGTAAATAACTAATTTCATAATGTATATATCTGCGACTAATCATTGGAAATACATTTAGTGGGTGTGGTTTATATACCGGAGCGCTCTATAGTTGATAAAATACGGTAATTATTTTGAGGTCAGATAAGGTCCATCAAAGCATGTTTGGATGAGTTTGGTATAAAAGAAGCGACATCAGTGACCTCATAAGTGGACAAAAACATCCTTTGTCCATTTTCATTCCTGTGGGTGGAGCCTCCATACATAAATACATGAATACATATATACAGTACATAACTGCATAAACACCGAATTTGGTTTCCCCCGGCAACGTGGGAGCATCACATGCTTCACATTCCTCTTCTGTTCCAACGTGCACACATTTGTTGCTGCACATGTGTGTGAGACGTTTTTACGATGACAGATAGGCCATTGAAGGCATCACGGCGGCAACACAGCGGTTAGCCCCGCCCCTTCTGCCTGGGAGGGGGGCTGCAGCTCCATTACGCAATGAAACGAAACATTTGTGGACGCAAATGTGTGGGACGGCGATGTGGGATGAGAATGTTTACGCTCAGAATGTTCTAGAGCAGGGGTGCCCAAAGAGCCGCCTCGGGGGCCATTTTGGCACATTGTGACAATAATATTGGACCAGAACACATAAAAATTTAGAATATATGAGCAGATTGGTCAAATGTAAAAAACTCTAATAACACAAAGCCAACATGTTTTTTTCTTTAAAACTGTCTTGAAAATATAGTAACAAAATTATACAAAAACAAAAACTGATGAATCTGATGTTGATCAAGAGACTTAAGCGTTGAAAGTAAATATAATTTGTTCATTAAAAAAACACATGCAACAGGACTGCTTGTATCGCCCATGATATCACACACAACTAAACACTGCTTGTAGAGCACATGATGTCACACATGTAAACATGCTGCAGGACTGCTTGTGTCGCAAACGATATCACACGCTAGTAAACGTGATGCAGGACTGCTTGTATCGTACATAATATCACACACAAGTAAACAAGCTGCAGGACTACTTGTATCGCAAATGATATCACACGCACATAAACAGTGCAAGACTGCTTGTATCGCACATGATATCACACGCAAGTAAACACGCTGCAGGACTGCTTGTATTGCACATGATATCACACCCAAGTAAACACGCTGCAGTACTGCTCGTATCACACATGATATCACACACAAATAAACAC